>NW_026116522.1:0-39841 GCF_001640805.2 Lates calcarifer
GAGTCCCGCGTCTGAAAGTCCTCCTGTCTCGGCTTCTGCTCGCTCACTAACCTCAGAATGAAAAACTGCTGTCTAGTGAAAGGAGAGGAGATAGTAAAATCTCATTCACGTTTATATGAATATTGGTCAAATTCTATTGTTCATGTACAGTCGGGATGTATGGAAACTGTGAGCCGCCGAGGGGGATCTTTTTTCCCTTCTGTCTACTCACAGTGAGTCCCGCGTCTGAAAGTCCGCCTGTCTCGCTTCTGCTCGCTCACTAAGTTCAGAATGAAAAACTGCTGTCTAGTGAGAGGAGAGGAGAAAGTAAAATCTCAGCCAATTTAATAAAAGTGTGTGTCAAATTCTAATGTTCATCAACAATCTGGGTGTATGAAAGTGGCCGAGAGAGATCTTTTTCCCTTCTGTGGACTCACAGTGAGTATGGCACAATTAACGACTGCTGTCTCATGTGAAAGGAGAGACCTTCTTTAGAGGCTACATTTCAGACCAGGGTGTGAAAAAGCCCACGAAAATCTACGTATCGCTGCTCAATATCTAATGTTTATCAACTTTCATTTCATGAATAAACAAAATAGACAGCAGTCTGAGGCCAGTGAGTCAACATCTGCGTTTTACTTCTTTCTGTCGCTGATGAAGCTCACAATTAACAAATGCTGTCTCCAGCCAAAGGATAGGAGAAAATGACAATTCAGCCACTTTAATATGAATGTTTGTTGAATTCGAATGGTTGTGAATGATCTGGGTGTATGGAAACGGTCAGCGGCCGACCGGGATATTTTTCCCTTCTGTGGACTCACAGTGAGTCCCGCGTCTGAAAGTCCTCCTGTCTCGGCTTCTGCTCGCTCACTAACCTCAGAATGAAAAACTGCTGTCTAGTGAAAGGAGAGGAGATAGTAAAATCTCATTCACGTTTATATGAATATTGGTCAAATTCTATTGTTCATGTACAGTCGGGATGTATGGAAACTGTGAGCCGCCGAGGGGGATCTTTTTCCCTTCTGTCTACTCACAGTGAGTCCAGCGTCTGAAAGTACTCTCGTCTTGGCTTTGCTCGCTCATTAAGCTCAGAATTATCAAATGCTGTCTCCAGTGAACGGAGAAGAGAAGATGAGATTTCAGCCACTTTAGTATGAATATTGGCCCAATTCTAATTTTAATGAACTGTATAGATGTATGGAGTAAGTCCGTGACCAAGGGGGAACATTTCCCGTCTGTGGAATCACAGTGAGTCCCGCGTCTGAAAGTCCTCCTTTCCCGGCTTCTGCTCACAGCGAGTCCCGCGTCTGAAAGTCCTCCTGTCTCGGCTTCTGCTCGCTCACTAACCTCAGAATGAAAAACTGCTGTCTAGTGAAAGTTGAGGAGATTGTAAAATCTCGTTCACGTTTATATGAATATTGGTCAAATTCTATTGTTCATGTACAATCAGGATGTATGGAAACTGTGAGCCGCCGAGGGGGATCTTTTTTCCCGTCTGTAGACTCACAGTGAGTCCCGCGTCTGAAAGTCCGCCTGTCTCGGCTTCTGCTCGCTCACTAAGTTCAGAATGAAAAACTGCTGTCTAGTGAGAGGAGAGGAGAAAGTAAAATCTCAGCCAATTTAATAAAAGTGTGTGTCAAATTCTAATGTTCATCAACAATCTGGGTGTATGAAAGTGGCCGAGAGAGATCTTTTTCCCTTCTGTGGACTCACAGTGAGTATGGCACAATTAACGACTGCTGTCTCATGTGAAAGGAGAGACCTTCTTTAGAGGCTACATTTCAGACCAGGGTGTGAAAAAAGCCCACGAAAATCTACGTATCGCTGCTCAATATCTAATGTTTATCAACTTTCATTTCATGAATAAACAAAATAGACAGCAGTCTGAGGCCAGTGAGTCAACATCTGCGTTTTACTTCTTTCTGTCGCTGATGAAGCTCACAATTAACAAATGCTGTCTCCAGCCAAAGGATAGGAGAAAATGACAATTCAGCCACTTTAATATGAATGTTTGTTGAATTCGAATGGTTGTGAATGATCTGGGTGTATGGAAACGGTCAGCGGCCGACCGGGATATTTTCCCTTCTGTGGACTCACAGTGAGTCCCGCGTCTGAAAGTCCTCCTGTCTCGGCTTCTGCTCGCTCACTAACCTCAGAATGAAAAACTGCTGTCTAGTGAAAGGAGAGGAGATAGTAAAATCTCATTCACGTTTATATGAATATTGGTCAAATTCTATTGTTCATGTACAGTCGGGATGTATGGAAACTGTGAGCCGCCGAGGGGGATCTTTTTCCCTTCTGTCTACTCACAGTGAGTCCAGCGTCTGAAAGTACTCTCGTCTTGGCTTTGCTCGCTCATTAAGCTCAGAATTATCAAATGCTGTCTCCAGTGAACGGAGAAGAGAAGATGAGATTTCAGCCACTTTAGTATGAATATTGGCCCAATTCTAATTTTAATGAACTGTATAGATGTATGGAGTAAGTCCGTGACCAAGGGGGAACATTGTCCCGTCTGTGGAATCACAGTGAGTCCCGCGTCTGAAACTGTCCCGCGTCTGAAAGTCCTCCTTTCCGGCTTCTGCTCACAGCGAGTCCCGCGTCTGAAAGTCCTCCTGTCTCGGCTTCTGCTCGCTCACTAACCTCAGAATGAAAAACTGCTGTCTAGTGAAAGTTGAGGAGATTGTAAAATCTCGTTCACGTTTATATGAATATTGGTCAAATTCTATTGTTCATGTACAATCAGGATGTATGGAAACTGTGAGCCGCCGAGGGGGATCTTTTTTCCCGTCTGTAGACTCACAGTGAGTCCCGCGTCTGAAAGTCTGAAAGTCCGCCTGTCTCGGCTTCTGCTCGCTCACTAAGTTCAGAATGAAAAACTGCTGTCTAGTGAGAGGAGAGGAGAAAGTAAAATCTCAGCCAATTTAATAAAAGTGTGTGTCAAATTCTAATGTTCATCAACAATCTGGGTGTATGAAAGTGGCCGAGAGAGATCTTTTTCCCTTCTGTGGACTCACAGTGAGTATGGCACAATTAACGACTGCTGTCTCATGTGAAAGGAGAGACCTTCTTTAGAGGCTACATTTCAGACCAGGGTGTGAAAAAGCCCACGAAAATCTACGTATCGCTGCTCAATATCTAATGTTTATCAACTTTCATTTCATGAATAAACAAAATAGACAGCAGTCTGAGGCCAGTGAGTCAACATCTGCGTTTTACTTCTTTCTGTCGGCTGATGAAGCTCACAATTAACAAATGCTGGTCTCCAGCCAAAGGATAGGAGAAAATGACAATTCAGCCACTTTAATATGAATGTTTGTTGAATTCGAATGGTTGTGAATGATCTGGGTGTATGGAAACGGTCAGCGGCCGACCGGGATATTTTCCCTTCTGTGGACTCACAGTGAGTCCCGCGTCTGAAAGTCCTCCTGTCTCGGCTTCTGCTCGCTCACTAACCTCAGAATGAAAAACTGCTGTCTAGTGAAAGGAGAGGAGATAGTAAAATCTCATTCACGTTTATATGAATATTGGTCAAATTCTATTGTTCATGTACAGTCGGGATGTATGGAAACTGTGAGCCGCCGAGGGGGATCTTTTTCCCTTCTGTCTACTCACAGTGAGTCCAGCGTCTGAAAGTACTCTCGTCTTGGCTTTGCTCGCTCATTAAGCTCAGAATTATCAAATGCTGTCTCCAGTGAAACGGAGAAGAGAAGATGAGATTTCAGCCACTTTAGTATGAATATTGGTCCAATTCTAATTTTTAATGAACTGTATAGATGTATGGAGTAAGTCCGTGACCAAGGGGGAACATTGTCCCGTCTGTGGAATCACAGTGAGTCCCGCGTCTGAAAGTCCTCCTTTCCCGCTCTGCTCACAGCGAGTCCGCTCGAAAGTCCTCCTTTCCCGCTTCTGCTCACCAGCGAGTCCCGCGTCTGAAAGTCCCCTCCCTGTCTCGGCTGTCTGCTCGCTCACTAACCTCAGATGAAAAACTGCTGTCTAGTGAAAGTTGAGGAGATTGTTAAATCTCGTTCACGGTTATATGAATATTGGTCAAATTCTCTTGTTCATGTACAATCAGGATGTATGGAAACTGTGAGCCGCCGAGGGGGATCTTTTTCCCGTCTGTAGACTCACAGTGAGTCCCGCGTCTGAAAGTCCTCCTGTCCCGGCTTCTGCTCACACGAGTCCCGCGTCTGAAAGTCCGCCTGTCTCGGCTTCTGCTCGCTCACTAAGTTCAGAATGAAAAACTGCTGTCTAGTGAGAGGAGAGGAGAAAGTAAAATCTCAGCCAATTTAATAAAAGTGTGTGTCAAATTCTAATGTTCATCAACAATCTGGGTGTATGAAAGTGGCCGAGAGATCTTTTTCCCTTCTGTGGACTCACAGTGAGTATGGCACAATTAACGACTGCTGTCTCATGTGAAAGGAGAGACCTTCTTTAGAGGCTACATTTCAGACCAGGGTGTGAAAAAGCCCACGAAAATCTACGTATCGCTGCTCAATATCTAATGTTTATCAACTTTCATTTCATGAATAAACAAAATAGACAGCAGTCTGAGGCCAGTGAGTCAACATCTGCGTTTTACTTCTTTCTGTCGCTGATGAAGCTCACAATTAACAAATGCTGTCTCCAGCCAAAGGATAGGAGAAAATGACAATTCAGCCACTTTAATATGAATGTTTGTTGAATTCGAATGGTTGTGAATGATCTGGGTGTATGGAAACGGTCAGCGGCCGACCGGGATATTTTCCCTTCTGTGGACTCACAGTGAGTCCCGCGTCTGAAAGTCCTCCTGTCTCGGCTTCTGCTCGCTCACTAACCTCAGAATGAAAAACTGCTGTCTAGTGAAAGGAGAGGAGATAGTAAAATCTCATTCACGTTTATATGAATATTGGTCAAATTCTATTGTTCATGTACAGTCGGGATGTATGGAAACTGTGAGCCGCCGAGGGGGATCTTTTTCCCTTCTGTCTACTCACAGTGAGTCCAGCGTCTGAAAGTACTCTCGTCTTGGCTTTGCTCGCTCATTAAGCTCAGAATTATCAAATGCTGTCTCCAGTGAACGGGAGAAGCAAGAAGATGAGATTGTCAGGCCAGCTTTAGTATGAATATTGGCCCAATTCTAATTTTAATGAACTGTATAGATGTATGGAGTAAGTCCGTGACCAAGGGGGAACATTGTCCCGTCTGTGGAATCACAGTGAGTCCCGCGTCTGAAAGTCCTCCTTTCCCGGCTTCTGCTCACAGCGAGTCCCGCGTCTGAAAGTCCTCCTGTCTCGGCTTCTGCTCGCTCACGTAACCTCAGAATGAAAAACTGCTGTCTAGTGAAAGTTGAGGAGATTGTAAAATCTCGTTCATGTTTATATGAATATTGGTCAAATTCTATTGTTCATGTACAATCAGGATGTATGGAAACTGTGAGCCGCCGAGGGGGATCTTTTTCCCGTCTGTAGACTCACTGATCCGCGTCTGAAAGTCCTCTGTCCCGGCTTCTGCTCACAGCGAGTCCCGCGTCTGAAAGTCCGCCTGTCTCGGCTTCCTGCTCGCTCACTAAGTTCAGAATGAAAAACTGCTGTCTAGTGAGAGGAGAGGAGAAAGTAAAATCTCAGCCAATTTAATAAAAGTGTGTGTCAATTCTAATGGTTTCATTCAACAATCTGGGTGTATGAAAGTGGCCGAGAGAGATCTTTTTCCCTTCTGTGGACTCACAGTGAGTATGGCACAATTAACGACTGCTGTCTCATGTGAAAGGAGAGACCTTCTTTAGAGGCTACATTTCAGACCAGGGTGTGAAAAAGCCCACGAACAATCTACGTATCGCTGCTCAATATCTAATGTTTATCAACTTTCATTTCATGAATAAACAAAATAGACAGCAGTCTGAGGCAGTGAGTCAACATCTGCGTTTTACTTCTTTCTGTCGCTGATGAAGCTCACAATTAACAAATGCTGTCTCCAGCCAAAGGATAGGAGAAAATGACAATTCAGCCACTTTAATATGAATGTTTGTTGAATTCGAATGGTTGTGAATGATCTGGGTGTATGGAAACGGTCAGCGGGCCGACCGGGATTATTTTCCCTTCTGTGGACTCACAGTGAGTCCCGCGTCTGAAAGTCCTCCTGTCTCGGCTTCTGCTCGCTCACTAACCTCAGAATGAAAAACTGCTGTCTAGTGAAAGGAGAGGAGATAGTAAAATCTCATTCACGTTTATATGAATATTGGTCAAATTCTATTGTTCATGTACAGTCGGGATGTATGGAAACTGTGAGCCGCCGAGGGGGATCTTTTTCCCTTCTGTCTACTCACAGTGAGTCCAGCGTCTGAAAGTCCGCCTGTCTCGACTTCTGCTCGCTCACTAAGTTCAGAATGAAAAACTGCTGTCTAGTGAGAGGAGAGGAGAAAGTAAAATCTCAGCCAATTTAATAAAAGTGTGTGTCAAATTCTAATGTTCATCAACAATCTGGGTGTATGAAAGTGGCCGAGAGAGATCTTTTTCCCTTCTGTGGACTCACAGTGAGTATGGCACAATTAACGACTGCTGTCTCATGTGAAAGGAGAGACCTTCTTTAGAGGCTACATTTCAGACCAGGGTGTGAAAAAACCCACGAAAATCTACGTATCGCTGCTCAATATCTAATGTTTATCAACTTTCATTTCATGAATAAACAAAATAGACAGCAGTCTGAGGCCAGTGAGTCAACATCTGCGTTTTACTTCTTTCTGTCGCTGATGAAGCTCACAATTAACAAATGCTGTCTCCAGCCAAAGGATAGGAGAAAATGACAATTCAGCCACTTTAATATGAATGTTTGTTAAATTCGAATGGTTGTGAATGCTCTGGGTGTATGGAAACGGTCAGCGGCCGACCGGGATATTTTCCCTTCTGTGGACTCACAGTGAGTCCCGCGTCTGAAAGTCCTCCTGTCTCGGCTTCTGCTCGCTCACTAACCTCTGAATGAAAAACTGCTGTCTAGTGAAAGGAGAGGAGATAGTAAAATCTCATTCACGTTTATATGAATATTGGTCAAATTCTATTGTTCATGTACAGTCGGGATGTATGGAAACTGTGAGCCGCCGAGGGGGATCTTTTTCCCTTCTGTCTACTCACAGTGAGTCCAGCGTCTGAAAGTACTCTCGTCTTGGCTTTGCTCGCTCATTAAGCTCAGAATTATCAAATGCTGTCTCCAGTGAACGGAGAAGAGAAGATGAGATTTCAGCCACTTTAGTATGAATATTGGCCCAATTCTAATTTTAATGAACTGTATAGATGTATGGAGTAAGTCCATGACCAAGGGGGAACATTGTCCCGTCTGTGGAATCACAGTGAGTCCCGCGTCTGAAAGTCCTCCTTTCCCGGCTTCTGCTCACAGCGAGTCCCGCGTCTGAAAGTCCTCCTGTCTCGGCTTCTGCTCGCTCACTAACCTCAGAATGAAAAACTGCTGTCTAGTGAAAGTTGAGGAGATTGTAAAATCTCGTTCACGTTTATATGAATATTGGTCAAATTCTATTGTTCATGTACAATCAGGATGTATGGAAACTGTGAGCCGCCGAGGGGGATCTTTTTTCCCGTCTGTAGACTCACAGTGAGTCCCGCGTCTGAAAGTCCGCCTGTCTCGGCTTCTGCTCGCTCACTAAGTTCAGAATGAAAAACTGCTGTCTAGTGAGAGGAGAGGAGAAAGTAAAATCTCAGCCAATTTAATAAAAGTGTGTGTCAAATTCTAATGTTCATCAACAATCTGGGTGTATGAAAGTGGCCGAGAGAGATCTTTTTCCCTTCTGTGGACTCACAGTGAGTATGGCACAATTAACGACTGCTGTCTCATGTGAAAGGAGAGACCTTCTTTAGAGGCTACATTTCAGACCAGGGTGTGAAAAAAGCCCACGAAAATCTACGTATCGCTGCTCAATATCTAATGTTTATCAACTTTCATTTCATGAATAAACAAAATAGACAGCAGTCTGAGGCCAGTGAGTCAACATCTGCGTTTTACTTCTTTCTGTCGCTGATGAAGCTCACAATTAACAAATGCTGTCTCCAGCCAAAGGATAGGAGAAAATGACAATTCAGCCACTTTAATATGAATGTTTGTTGAATTCGAATGGTTGTGAATGATCTGGGTGTATGGAAACGGTCAGCGGCCGACCGGGATATTTTCCCTTCTGTGGACTCACAGTGAGTCCCGCGTCTGAAAGTCCTCCTGTCTCGGCTTCTGCTCGCTCACTAACCTCAGAATGAAAAACTGCTGTCTAGTGAAAGGAGAGGAGATAGTAAAATCTCATTCACGTTTATATGAATATTGGTCAAATTCTATTGTTCATGTACAGTCGGGATGTATGGAAACTGTGAGCCGCCGAGGGGGATCTTTTTCCCTTCTGTCTACTCACAGTGAGTCCAGCGTCTGAAAGTACTCTCGTCTTGGCTTTGCTCGCTCATTAAGCTCAGAATTATCAAATGCTGTCTCCAGTGAACGGAGAAGAGAAGATGAGATTTCAGCCACTTTAGTATGAATATTGGTCCCAATTCTAATTTTAATGAACTGTATAGATGTATGGAGTAAGTCCGTGACCAAGGGGGAACATTGTCCCGTCTGTGGAATCACAGTGAGTCCCGCGTCTGAAAGTCCTCCTTTCCCGGCTTCTGCTCACAGTGAGTCCCGCGTCTGAAAGTCCTCCTTTCCCGGCTTCTGCTCACAGCGAGTCCCGCGTCTGAAAGTCCTCCTGTCTCGGCTTCTGCTCGCTCACTAACCTCAGAATGAAAAACTGCTGTCTAGTGAAAGTTGAGGAGATTGTAAAATCTCGTTCACGTTTATATGAATATTGGTCAAATTCTATTGTTCATGTACAATCAGGATGTATGGAAACTGTGAGCCGCCGAGGGGGATCTTTTTTCCCGTCTGTAGACTCACAGTGAGTCCCGCGTCTGAAGTCCCGCCGCTCCCACGAGTCCGCGTCTGAAAGTCCGCCTGTCTCGGCTTCTGCTCGCTCACTAAGTTCAGAATGAAAAACTGCTGTCTAGTGAGAGGAGAGGAGAAAGTAAAATCTCAGCCAATTTAATAAAAGTGTGTGTCAAATTCTAATGTTCATCAACAATCTGGGTGTATGAAAGTGGCCGAGAGAGATCTTTTTCCCTTCTGTGGACTCACAGTGAGTATGGCACAATTAACGACTGCTGTCTCATGTGAAAGGAGAGACCTTCTTTAGAGGCTACATTTCAGACCAGGGTGTGAAAAAGCCCACGAAAATCTACGTATCGCTGCTCAATATCTAATGTTTATCAACTTTCATTTCATGAATAAACAAAATAGACAGCAGTCTGAGGCCAGTGAGTCAACATCTGCGTTTTACTTCTTTCTGTCGCTGATGAAGCTCACAATTAACAAATGCTGTCTCCAGCCAAAGGATAGGAGAAAATGACAATTCAGCCACTTTAATATGAATGTTTGTTGAATTCGAATGGTTGTGAATGATCTGGGTGTATGGAAACGGTCAGCGGCCGACCGGGATATTTTCCCTTCTGTGGACTCACAGTGAGTCCCGCGTCTGAAAGTCCTCCTGTCTCGGCTTCTGCTCGCTCACTAACCTCAGAATGAAAAACTGCTGTCTAGTGAAAGGAGAGGAGATAGTAAAATCTCATTCACGTTTATATGAATATTGGTCAAATTCTATTGTTCATGTACAGTCGGGATGTATGGAAACTGTGAGCCGCCGAGGGGGATCTTTTTCCCTTCTGTCTACTCACAGTGAGTCCAGCGTCTGAAAGTACTCTCGTCTTGGCTTTGCTCGCTCATTAAGCTCAGAATTATCAAATGCTGTCTCCAGTGAACGGAGAAGAGAAGATGAGATTTCAGCCACTTTAGTATGAATATTGGTCCAATTCTAATTTTAATGAACTGTATAGATGTATGGAGTAAGTCCGTGACCAAGGGGGAACATTGTCCCGTCTGTGGAATCACAGTGAGTCCCGCGTCTGAAAGTCCTCCTTTCCCGGCTTCTGCTCACAGTGAGTCCCGCGTCTGAAAGTCCTCCTTTCCCGGCTTCTGCTCACAGCGAGTCCCGCGTCTGAAAGTCCTCCTGTCTCGGCTTCTGCTCGCTCACTAACCTCAGAATGAAAAACTGCTGTCTAGTGAAAGTTGAGGAGATTGTAAAATCTCGTTCACGTTTATATGAATATTGGTCAAATTCTATTGTTCATGTACAATCAGGATGTATGGAAACTGTGAGCCGCCGAGGGGGATCTTTTTTCCCGTCTGTAGACTCACAGTGAGTCCCGCGTCTGAAAGTCCGCCCTGTCCTCGGCTTCTGCTCGCTCACTAAGTTCAGAATGAAAAACTGCTGTCTAGTGAGAGGAGAGGAGAAAGTAAAATCTCAGCCAATTTAATAAAAGTGTGTGTCAAATTCTAATGTTCATCAACAATCTGGGTGTATGAAAGTGGCCGAGAGAGATCTTTTTCCCTTCTGTGGACTCACAGTGAGTATGGCACAATTAACGACTGCTGTCTCATGTGAAAGGAGAGACCTTCTTTAGAGGCTACATTTCAGACCAGGGTGTGAAAAAGCCCACGAAAATCTACGTATCGCTGCTCAATATCTAATGTTTATCAACTTTCATTTCATGAATAAACAAAATAGACAGCAGTCTGAGGCCAGTGAGTCAACATCTGCGTTTTACTTCTTTCTGTCGCTGATGAAGCTCACAATTAACAAATGCTGTCTCCAGCCAAAGGATAGGAGAAAATGACAATTCAGCCACTTTAATATGAATGTTTGTTGAATTCGAATGGTTGTGAATGATCTGGGTGTATGGAAACGGTCAGCGGCCGACCGGGATATTTTCCCTTCTGTGGACTCACAGTGAGTCCCGCGTCTGAAAGTCCTCCTGTCTCGGCTTCTGCTCGCTCACTAACCTCAGAATGAAAAACTGCTGTCTAGTGAAAGGAGAGGAGATAGTAAAATCTCATTCACGTTTATATGAATATTGGTCAAATTCTATTGTTCATGTACAGTCGGGATGTATGGAAACTGTGAGCCGCCGAGGGGGATCTTTTTCCCTTCTGTCTACTCACAGTGAGTCCAGCGTCTGAAAGTACTCTCGTCTTGGCTTTGCTCGCTCATTAAGCTCAGAATTATCAAATGCTGTCTCCAGTGAACGGAGAAGAGAAGATGAGATTTCAGCCACTTTAGTATGAATATTGGCCCAATTCTAATTTTAATGAACTGTATAGATGTATGGAGTAAGTCCGTGACCAAGGGGGAACATTGTCCCGTCTGTGGAATCACAGTGAGTCCCGCGTCTGAAAGTCCTCCTTTCCCGGCTTCTGCTCACAGCTGAGTCCCGCGTCTGAAAGTCCTCCTTTCCCGGCTTCTGCTCACAGCGAGTCCCGCGTCTGAAAGTCCTCCTGTCTCGGCTTCTGCTCGCTCACTAACCTCAGAATGAAAAACTGCTGTCTAGTGAAAGTTGAGGAGATTGTAAAATCTCGTTCACGTTTATATGAATATTGGTCAAATTCTATTGTTCATGTACAATCAGGATGTATGGAAACTGTGAGCCGCCGAGGGGGATCTTTTTTCCCGTCTGTAGACTCACAGTGAGTCCCGCGTCTGAAAGTCCCGCCTGTCCTCCGGCTTCTGCTCGCTCACTAAGTTCAGAATGAAAAACTGCTGTCTAGTGAGAGGAGAGGAGAAAGTAAAATCTCAGCCAATTTAATAAAAGTGTGTGTCAAATTCTAATGTTCATCAACAATCTGGGTGTATGAAAGTGGCCGAGAGAGATCTTTTTCCCTTCTGTGGACTCACAGTGAGTATGGCACAATTAACGACTGCTGTCTCATGTGAAAGGAGAGACCTTCTTTAGAGGCTACATTTCAGACCAGGGTGTGAAAAAGCCCACGAAAATCTACGTATCGCTGCTCAATATCTAATGTTTATCAACTTTCATTTCATGAATAAACAAAATAGACAGCAGTCTGAGGCCAGTGAGTCAACATCTGCGTTTTACTTCTTTCTGTCGCTGATGAAGCTCACAATTAACAAATGCTGTCTCCAGCCAAAGGATAGGAGAAAATGACAATTCAGCCACTTTAATATGAATGTTTGTTGAATTCGAATGGTTGTGAATGATCTGGGTGTATGGAAACGGTCAGCGGCCGACCGGGATATTTTCCCTTCTGTGGACTCACAGTGAGTCCCGCGTCTGAAAGTCCTCCTGTCTCGGCTTCTGCTCGCTCACTAACCTCAGAATGAAAAACTGCTGTCTAGTGAAAGGAGAGGAGATAGTAAAATCTCATTCACGTTTATATGAATATTGGTCAAATTCTATTGTTCATGTACAGTCGGGATGTATGGAAACTGTGAGCCGCCGAGGGGGATCTTTTTCCCTTCTGTCTACTCACAGTGAGTCCAGCGTCTGAAAGTACTCTCGTCTTGGCTTTGCTCGCTCATTAAGCTCAGAATTATCAAATGCTGTCTCCAGTGAACGGAGAAGAGAAGATGAGATTTCAGCCACTTTAGTATGAATATTGGTCCAATTCTAATTTTAATGAACTGTATAGATGTATGGAGTAAGTCCGTGACCAAGGGGGAACATTGTCCCGTCTGTGGAATCACAGTGAGTCCCGCGTCTGAAAGTCCTCCTTTCCCGGCTTCTGCTCACAGCGAGTCCCGCGTCTGAAAGTCCTCCTTTCCCGGCTTCTGCTCACAGCGAGTCCCGCGTCTGAAAGTCCTCCTGTCTCGGCTTCTGCTCGCTCACTAACCTCAGAATGAAAAACTGCTGTCTAGTGAAAGTTGAGGAGATTGTAAAATCTCGTTCACGTTTATATGAATATTGGTCAAATTCTATTGTTCATGTACAATCAGGATGTATGGAAACTGTGAGCCGCCGAGGGGGATCTTTTTTCCCGTCTGTAGACTCACAGTGAGTCCCGCGTCTGAAAGTCCTCCTGTCCCGGCTTCTGCTCACAGCGAGTCCCGCGTCTGAAAGTCCGCCTGTCTCGACTTCTGCTCGCTCACTAAGTTCAGAATGAAAAACTGCTGTCTAGTGAGAGGAGAGGAGAAAGTAAAATCTCAGCCAATTTAATAAAAGTGTGTGTCAAATTCTAATGTTCATCAACAATCTGGGTGTATGAAAGTGGCCGAGAGAGATCTTTTTCCCTTCTGTGGACTCACAGTGAGTATGGCACAATTAACGACTGCTGTCTCATGTGAAAGGAGAGACCTTCTTTAGAGGCTACATTTCAGACCAGGGTGTGAAAAAGCCCACGAAAATCTACGTATCGCTGCTCAATATCTAATGTTTATCAACTTTCATTTCATGAATAAACAAAATAGACAGCAGTCTGAGGCCAGTGAGTCAACATCTGCGTTTTACTTCTTTCTGTCGCTGATGAAGCTCACAATTAACAAATGCTGTCTCCAGCCAAAGGATAGGAGAAAATGACAATTCAGCCACTTTAATATGAATGTTTGTTGAATTCGAATGGTTGTGAATGATCTGGGTGTATGGAAACGGTCAGCGGCCGACCGGGATATTTTCCCTTCTGTGGACTCACAGTGAGTCCCGCGTCTGAAAGTCCTCCTGTCTCGGCTTCTGCTCGCTCACTAACCTCAGAATGAAAAACTGCTGTCTAGTGAAAGGAGAGGAGATAGTAAAATCTCATTCACGTTTATATGAATATTGGTCAAATTCTATTGTTCATGTACAGTCGGGATGTATGGAAACTGTGAGCCGCCGAGGGGGATCTTTTTCCCTTCTGTCTACTCACAGTGAGTCCAGCGTCTGAAAGTACTCTCGTCTTGGCTTTGCTCGCTCATTAAGCTCAGAATTATCAAATGCTGTCTCCAGTGAACGGAGAAGAGAAGATGAGATTTCAGCCACTTTAGTATGAATATTGGTCCCAATTCTAATTTTAATGAACTGTATAGATGTATGGAGTAAGTCCGTGACCAAGGGGGAACATTGTCCCGTCTGTGGAATCACAGTGAGTCCCGCGTCTGAAAGTCCTCCTTTCCCGGCTTCTGCTCACAGCGAGTCCCGCGTCTGAAAGTCCTCCTTTCCCGGCTTCTGCTCACAGCGAGTCCCGCGTCTGAAAGTCCTCCTGTCTCGGCTTCTGCTCGCTCACTAACCTCAGAATGAAAAACTGCTGTCTAGTGAAAGTTGAGGAGATTGTAAAATCTCGTTCACGTTTATATGAATATTGGTCAAATTCTATTGTTCATGTACAATCAGGATGTATGGAAACTGTGAGCCGCCGAGGGGGATCTTTTTTCCCGTCTGTAGACTCACAGTGAGTCCCGCGTCTGAAAGTCCTCCTGTCCCGGCTTCTGCTCACAGCGAGTCCCGCGTCTGAAAGTCCGCCTGTCTCGACTTCTGCTCGCTCACTAAGTTCAGAATGAAAAACTGCTGTCTAGTGAGAGGAGAGGAGAAAGTAAAATCTCAGCCAATTTAATAAAAGTGTGTGTCAAATTCTAATGTTCATCAACAATCTGGGTGTATGAAAGTGGCCGAGAGAGATCTTTTTCCCTTCTGTGGACTCACAGTGAGTATGGCACAATTAACGACTGCTGTCTCATGTGAAAGGAGAGACCTTCTTTAGAGGCTACATTTCAGACCAGGGTGTGAAAAAGCCCACGAAAATCTACGTATCGCTGCTCAATATCTAATGTTTATCAACTTTCATTTCATGAATAAACAAAATAGACAGCAGTCTGAGGCCAGTGAGTCAACATCTGCGTTTTACTTCTTTCTGTCGCTGATGAAGCTCACAATTAACAAATGCTGTCTCCAGCCAAAGGATAGGAGAAAATGACAATTCAGCCACTTTAATATGAATGTTTGTTGAATTCGAATGGTTGTGAATGATCTGGGTGTATGGAAACGGTCAGCGGCCGACCGGGATATTTTCCCTTCTGTGGACTCACAGTGAGTCCCGCGTCTGAAAGTCCTCCTGTCTCGGCTTCTGCTCGCTCACTAACCTCAGAATGAAAAACTGCTGTCTAGTGAAAGGAGAGGAGATAGTAAAATCTCATTCACGTTTATATGAATATTGGTCAAATTCTATTGTTCATGTACAGTCGGGATGTATGGAAACTGTGAGCCGCCGAGGGGGATCTTTTTCCCTTCTGTCTACTCACAGTGAGTCCAGCGTCTGAAAGTACTCTCGTCTTGGCTTTGCTCGCTCATTAAGCTCAGAATTATCAAATGCTGTCTCCAGTGAACGGAGAAGAGAAGATGAGATTTCAGCCACTTTAGTATGAATATTGGTCCAATTCTAATTTTAATGAACTGTATAGATGTATGGAGTAAGTCCGTGACCAAGGGGGAACATTGTCCCGTCTGTGGAATCACAGTGAGTCCCGCGTCTGAAAGTCCTCCTTTCCCGGCTTCTGCTCACAGCGAGTCCCGCGTCTGAAAGTCCTCCTTTCCCGGCTTCTGCTCACAGCGAGTCCCGCGTCTGAAAGTCCTCCTGTCTCGGCTTCTGCTCGCTCACTAACCTCAGAATGAAAAACTGCTGTCTAGTGAAAGTTGAGGAGATTGTAAAATCTCGTTCACGTTTATATGAATATTGGTCAAATTCTATTGTTCATGTACAATCAGGATGTATGGAAACTGTGAGCCGCCGAGGGGGATCTTTTTTCCCGTCTGTAGACTCACAGTGAGTCCCGCGTCTGAAAGTCCTCCTGTCCCGGCTTCTGCTCACAGCGAGTCCCGCGTCTGAAAGTCCGCCTGTCTCGACTTCTGCTCGCTCACTAAGTTCAGAATGAAAAACTGCTGTCTAGTGAGAGGAGAGGAGAAAGTAAAATCTCAGCCAATTTAATAAAAGTGTGTGTCAAATTCTAATGTTCATCAACAATCTGGGTGTATGAAAGTGGCCGAGAGAGATCTTTTTCCCTTCTGTGGACTCACAGTGAGTATGGCACAATTAACGACTGCTGTCTCATGTGAAAGGAGAGACCTTCTTTAGAGGCTACATTTCAGACCAGGGTGTGAAAAAGCCCACGAAAATCTACGTATCGCTGCTCAATATCTAATGTTTATCAACTTTCATTTCATGAATAAACAAAATAGACAGCAGTCTGAGGCCAGTGAGTCAACATCTGCGTTTTACTTCTTTCTGTCGCTGATGAAGCTCACAATTAACAAATGCTGTCTCCAGCCAAAGGATAGGAGAAAATGACAATTCAGCCACTTTAATATGAATGTTTGTTGAATTCGAATGGTTGTGAATGATCTGGGTGTATGGAAACGGTCAGCGGCCGACCGGGATATTTTCCCTTCTGTGGACTCACAGTGAGTCCCGCGTCTGAAAGTCCTCCTGTCTCGGCTTCTGCTCGCTCACTAACCTCAGAATGAAAAACTGCTGTCTAGTGAAAGGAGAGGAGATAGTAAAATCTCATTCACGTTTATATGAATATTGGTCAAATTCTATTGTTCATGTACAGTCGGGATGTATGGAAACTGTGAGCCGCCGAGGGGGATCTTTTTCCCTTCTGTCTACTCACAGTGAGTCCAGCGTCTGAAAGTACTCTCGTCTTGGCTTTGCTCGCTCATTAAGCTCAGAATTATCAAATGCTGTCTCCAGTGAACGGAGAAGAGAAGATGAGATTTCAGCCACTTTAGTATGAATATTGGTCCAATTCTAATTTTAATGAACTGTATAGATGTATGGAGTAAGTCCGTGACCAAGGGGGAACATTGTCCCGTCTGTGGAATCACAGTGAGTCCCGCGTCTGAAAGTCCTCCTTTCCCGGCTTCTGCTCACAGTGAGTCCCGCGTCTGAAAGTCCTCCTTTCCCGGCTTCTGCTCACAGCGAGTCCCGCGTCTGAAAGTCCTCCTGTCTCGGCTTCTGCTCGCTCACTAACCTCAGAATGAAAAACTGCTGTCTAGTGAAAGTTGAGGAGATTGTAAAATCTCGTTCACGTTTATATGAATATTGGTCAAATTCTATTGTTCATGTACAATCAGGATGTATGGAAACTGTGAGCCGCCGAGGGGGATCTTTTTTCCCGTCTGTAGACTCACAGTGAGTCCCGCGTCTGAAAGTCCTCCTGTCCCGGCTTCTGCTCACAGCGGTCCGCGTCTGAAAGTCCGCCTGTCTCGACTTCTGCTCGCTCACTAAGTTCAGAATGAAAAACTGCTGTCTAGTGAGAGGAGAGGAGAAAGTAAAATCTCAGCCAATTTAATAAAAGTGTGTGTCAAATTCTAATGTTCATCAACAATCTGGGTGTATGAAAGTGGCCGAGAGAGATCTTTTTCCCTTCTGTGGACTCACAGTGAGTATGGCACAATTAACGACTGCTGTCTCATGTGAAAGGAGAGACCTTCTTTAGAGGCTACATTTCAGACCAGGGTGTGAAAAAGCCCACGAAAATCTACGTATCGCTGCTCAATATCTAATGTTTATCAACTTTCATTTCATGAATAAACAAAATAGACAGCAGTCTGAGGCCAGTGAGTCAACATCTGCGTTTTACTTCTTTCTGTCGCTGATGAAGCTCACAATTAACAAATGCTGTCTCCAGCCAAAGGATAGGAGAAAATGACAATTCAGCCACTTTAATATGAATGTTTGTTGAATTCGAATGGTTGTGAATGATCTGGGTGTATGGAAACGGTCAGCGGCCGACCGGGATATTTTCCCTTCTGTGGACTCACAGTGAGTCCCGCGTCTGAAAGTCCTCCTGTCTCGGCTTCTGCTCGCTCACTAACCTCAGAATGAAAAACTGCTGTCTAGTGAAAGGAGAGGAGATAGTAAAATCTCATTCACGTTTATATGAATATTGGTCAAATTCTATTGTTCATGTACAGTCGGGATGTATGGAAACTGTGAGCCGCCGAGGGGGATCTTTTTCCCTTCTGTCTACTCACAGTGAGTCCAGCGTCTGAAAGTACTCTCGTCTTGGCTTTGCTCGCTCATTAAGCTCAGAATTATCAAATGCTGTCTCCAGTGAACGGAGAAGAGAAGATGAGATTTCAGCCACTTTAGTATGAATATTGGTCCAATTCTAATTTTAATGAACTGTATAGATGTATGGAGTAAGTCCGTGACCAAGGGGGAACATTGTCCCGTCTGTGGAATCACAGTGAGTCCCGCGTCTGAAAGTCCTCCTTTCCCGGCTTCTGCTCACAGCTGAGTCCCGCGTCTGAAAGTCCTCCTTTCCCGGCTTCTGCTCACAGCGAGTCCCGCGTCTGAAAGTCCTCCTGTCTCGGCTTCTGCTCGCTCACTAACCTCAGAATGAAAAACTGCTGTCTAGTGAAAGTTGAGGAGATTGTAAAATCTCGTTCACGTTTATATGAATATTGGTCAAATTCTATTGTTCATGTACAATCAGGATGTATGGAAACTGTGAGCCGCCGAGGGGGATCTTTTTTCCCGTCTGTAGACTCACAGTGAGTCCCGCGTCTGAAAGTCCCGCCCTGTCTCGGGCTTCTGCTCGCTCGCTCACTAAGTTCAGAATGAAAAACTGCTGTCTAGTGAGAGGAGAGGAGAAAGTAAAATCTCAGCCAATTTAATAAAAGTGTGTGTCAAATTCTAATGTTCATCAACAATCTGGGTGTATGAAAGTGGCCGAGAGAGATCTTTTTCCCTTCTGTGGACTCACAGTGAGTATGGCACAATTAACGACTGCTGTCTCATGTGAAAGGAGAGACCTTCTTTAGAGGCTACATTTCAGACCAGGGTGTGAAAAAGCCCACGAAAATCTACGTATCGCTGCTCAATATCTAATGTTTATCAACTTTCATTTCATGAATAAACAAAATAGACAGCAGTCTGAGGCCAGTGAGTCAACATCTGCGTTTTACTTCTTTCTGTCGCTGATGAAGCTCACAATTAACAAATGCTGTCTCCAGCCAAAGGATAGGAGAAAATGACAATTCAGCCACTTTAATATGAATGTTTGTTGAATTCGAATGGTTGTGAATGATCTGGGTGTATGGAAACGGTCAGCGGCCGACCGGGATATTTTCCCTTCTGTGGACTCACAGTGAGTCCCGCGTCTGAAAGTCCTCCTGTCTCGGCTTCTGCTCGCTCACTAACCTCAGAATGAAAAACTGCTGTCTAGTGAAAGGAGAGGAGATAGTAAAATCTCATTCACGTTTATATGAATATTGGTCAAATTCTATTGTTCATGTACAGTCGGGATGTATGGAAACTGTGAGCCGCCGAGGGGGATCTTTTTCCCTTCTGTCTACTCACAGTGAGTCCAGCGTCTGAAAGTACTCTCGTCTTGGCTTTGCTCGCTCATTAAGCTCAGAATTATCAAATGCTGTCTCCAGTGAACGGAGAAGAGAAGATGAGATTTCAGCCACTTTAGTATGAATATTGGCCCAATTCTAATTTTAATGAACTGTATAGATGTATGGAGTAAGTCCGTGACCAAGGGGGAACATTGTCCCGTCTGTGGAATCACAGTGAGTCCCGCGTCTGAAAGTCCTCCTTTCCCGGCTTCTGCTCACAGTGAGTCCCGCGTCTGAAAGTCCTCCTTTCCCGGCTTCTGCTCACAGCGAGTCCCGCGTCTGAAAGTCCTCCTGTCTCGGCTTCTGCTCGCTCACTAACCTCAGAATGAAAAACTGCTGTCTAGTGAAAGTTGAGGAGATTGTAAAATCTCGTTCACGTTTATATGAATATTGGTCAAATTCTATTGTTCATGTACAATCAGGATGTATGGAAACTGTGAGCCGCCGAGGGGGATCTTTTTTCCCGTCTGTAGACTCACAGTGGAGTCCCGCTCCACGCGGTCTGAAAGTCCGCCTGTCTCGGCTTCTGCTCGCTCACTAAGTTCAGAATGAAAAACTGCTGTCTAGTGAGAGGAGAGGAGAAAGTAAAATCTCAGCCAATTTAATAAAAGTGTGTGTCAAATTCTAATGTTCATCAACAATCTGGGTGTATGAAAGTGGCCGAGAGAGATCTTTTTCCCTTCTGTGGACTCACAGTGAGTATGGCACAATTAACGACTGCTGTCTCATGTGAAAGGAGAGACCTTCTTTAGAGGCTACATTTCAGACCAGGGTGTGAAAAAGCCCACGAAAATCTACGTATCGCTGCTCAATATCTAATGTTTATCAACTTTCATTTCATGAATAAACAAAATAGACAGCAGTCTGAGGCCAGTGAGTCAACATCTGCGTTTTACTTCTTTCTGTCGCTGATGAAGCTCACAATTAACAAATGCTGTCTCCAGCCAAAGGATAGGAGAAAATGACAATTCAGCCACTTTAATATGAATGTTTGTTGAATTCGAATGGTTGTGAATGATCTGGGTGTATGGAAACGGTCAGCGGCCGACCGGGATATTTTCCCTTCTGTGGACTCACAGTGAGTCCCGCGTCTGAAAGTCCTCCTGTCTCGGCTTCTGCTCGCTCACTAACCTCAGAATGAAAAACTGCTGTCTAGTGAAAGGAGAGGAGATAGTAAAATCTCATTCACGTTTATATGAATATTGGTCAAATTCTATTGTTCATGTACAGTCGGGATGTATGGAAACTGTGAGCCGCCGAGGGGATCTTTTTCCCTTCTGTCTACTCACAGTGAGTCCAGCGTCTGAAAGTACTCTCGTCTTGGCTTTGCTCGCTCATTAAGCTCAGAATTATCAAATGCTGTCTCCAGTGAACGGAGAAGAGAAGATGAGATTTCAGCCACTTTAGTATGAATATTGGCCCAATTCTAATTTTAATGAACTGTATAGATGTATGGAGTAAGTCCGTGACCAAGGGGGAACATTGTCCCGTCTGTGGAATCACAGTGAGTCCCGCGTCTGAAAGTCCTCCTTTCCCGCTTCTGCTCACAGGAGTCCCGCGTCTGAAAGTCCTCCTTTCCCGGCTTCTGCTCACAGCGAGTCCCGCGTCTGAAAGTCCTCCTGTCTCGGCTTCTGCTCGCTCACTAACCTCAGAATGAAAAACTGCTGTCTAGTGAAAGTTGAGGAGATTGTAAAATCTCGTTCACGTTTATATGAATATTGGTCAAATTCTATTGTTCATGTACAATCAGGATGTATGGAAACTGTGAGCCGCCGAGGGGGATCTTTTTTCCCGTCTGTAGACTCACAGTGAGTCCCGGTCTGAAAGTCTCCTGTCCGCTTCTGTCACAGCGAGTCCGCTCGAAAGTCCGCCTGTCTCGGACTTCTGCTCGCTCACTAAGTTCAGAATGAAAAACTGCTGTCTAGTGAGAGGAGAGGAGAAAGTAAAATCTCAGCCAATTTAATAAAAGTGTGTGTCAAATTCTAATGTTCATCAACAATCTGGGTGTATGAAAGTGGCCGAGAGAGATCTTTTTCCCTTCTGTGGACTCACAGTGAGTATGGCACAATTAACGACTGCTGTCTCATGTGAAAGGAGAGACCTTCTTTAGAGGCTACATTTCAGACCAGGGTGTGAAAAAGCCCACGAAAATCTACGTATCGCTGCTCAATATCTAATGTTTATCAACTTTCATTTCATGAATAAACAAAATAGACAGCAGTCTGAGGCCAGTGAGTCAACATCTGCGTTTTACTTCTTTCTGTCGCTGATGAAGCTCACAATTAACAAATGCTGTCTCCAGCCAAAGGATAGGAGAAAATGACAATTCAGCCACTTTAATATGAATGTTTGTTGAATTCGAATGGTTGTGAATGATCTGGGTGTATGGAAACGGTCAGCGGCCGACCGGGATATTTTCCCTTCTGTGGACTCACAGTGAGTCCCGCGTCTGAAAGTCCTCCTGTCTCGGCTTCTGCTCGCTCACTAACCTCAGAATGAAAAACTGCTGTCTAGTGAAAGGAGAGGAGATAGTAAAATCTCATTCACGTTTATATGAATATTGGTCAAATTCTATTGTTCATGTACAGTCGGGATGTATGGAAACTGTGAGCCGCCGAGGGGGATCTTTTTCCCTTCTGTCTACTCACAGTGAGTCCAGCGTCTGAAAGTACTCTCGTCTTGGCTTTGCTCGCTCATTAAGCTCAGAATTATCAAATGCTGTCTCCAGTGAACGGAGAAGAGAAGATGAGATTTCAGCCACTTTAGTATGAATATTGGTCCAATTCTAATTTTAATGAACTGTATAGATGTATGGAGTAAGTCCGTGACCAAGGGGGAACATTGTCCCGTCTGTGGAATCACAGTGAGTCCCGCGTCTGATCCTCCCCCTTCTGCTCACAGCGAGTCCGCGTCTGAAAGTCCTCCTTTCCCGGCTTCTGCTCACAGCGAGTCCCGCGTCTGAAAGTCCTCCTGTCTCGGCTTCTGCTCGCTCACTAACCTCAGAATGAAAAACTGCTGTCTAGTGAAAGTTGAGGAGATTGTAAAATCTCGTTCACGTTTATATGAATATTGGTCAAATTCTATTGTTCATGTACAATCAGGATGTATGGAAACTGTGAGCCGCCGAGGGGATCTTTTTTCCCGTCTGTAGACTCACAGTGATGTCTGAGTCCCCGCGTCTGAAAGTCCGCCTGTCTCGGCTTCTGCTCGCTCACTAAGTTCAGAATGAAAAACTGCTGTCTAGTGAGAGGAGAGGAGAAAGTAAAATCTCAGCCAATTTAATAAAAGTGTGTGTCAAATTCTAATGTTCATCAACAATCTGGGTGTATGAAAGTGGCCGAGAGAGATCTTTTTCCCTTCTGTGGACTCACAGTGAGTATGGCACAATTAACGACTGCTGTCTCATGTGAAAGGAGAGACCTTCTTTAGAGGCTACATTTCAGACCAGGGTGTGAAAAAGCCCACGAAAATCTACGTATCGCTGCTCAATATCTAATGTTTATCAACTTTCATTTCATGAATAAACAAAATAGACAGCAGTCTGAGGCCAGTGAGTCAACATCTGCGTTTTACTTCTTTCTGTCGCTGATGAAGCTCACAATTAACAAATGCTGTCTCCAGCCAAAGGATAGGAGAAAATGACAATTCAGCCACTTTAATATGAATGTTTGTTGAATTCGAATGGTTGTGAATGATCTGGGTGTATGGAAACGGTCAGCGGCCGACCGGGATATTTTCCCTTCTGTGGACTCACAGTGAGTCCCGCGTCTGAAAGTCCTCCTGTCTCGGCTTCTGCTCGCTCACTAACCTCAGAATGAAAAACTGCTGTCTAGTGAAAGGAGAGGAGATAGTAAAATCTCATTCACGTTTATATGAATATTGGTCAAATTCTATTGTTCATGTACAGTCGGGATGTATGGAAACTGTGAGCCGCCGAGGGGGATCTTTTTCCCTTCTGTCTACTCACAGTGAGTCCAGCGTCTGAAAGTACTCTCGTCTTGGCTTTGCTCGCTCATTAAGCTCAGAATTATCAAATGCTGTCTCCAGTGAACGGAGAAGAGAAGATGAGATTTCAGCCACTTTAGTATGAATATTGGTCCAATTCTAATTTTAATGAACTGTATAGATGTATGGAGTAAGTCCGTGACCAAGGGGGAACATTGTCCCGTCTGTGGAATCACAGTGAGTCCCGCGTCTGAAAGTCCTCCTTTCCCGGCTTCTGCTCACAGTGAGTCCCGCGTCTGAAAGTCCTCCTTTCCCGGCTTCTGCTCACAGCGAGTCCCGCGTCTGAAAGTCCTCCTGTCTCGGCTTCTGCTCGCTCACTAACCTCAGAATGAAAAACTGCTGTCTAGTGAAAGTTGAGGAGATTGTAAAATCTCGTTCACGTTTATATGAATATTGGTCAAATTCTATTGTTCATGTACAATCAGGATGTATGGAAACTGTGAGCCGCCGAGGGGGATCTTTTTTCCCGTCTGTAGACTCACAGTGAGTCCCGCGTCTGAAAGTCCCTGTCCCGGCTTCTGCTCACAGCGAGTCCCGCGTCTGAAAGTCCGCCTGTCTCGACTTCTGCTCGCTCACTAAGTTCAGAATGAAAAACTGCTGTCTAGTGAGAGGAGAGGAGAAAGTAAAATCTCAGCCAATTTAATAAAAGTGTGTGTCAAATTCTAATGTTCATCAACAATCTGGGTGTATGAAAGTGGCCGAGAGAGATCTTTTTCCCTTCTGTGGACTCACAGTGAGTATGGCACAATTAACGACTGCTGTCTCATGTGAAAGGAGAGACCTTCTTTAGAGGCTACATTTCAGACCAGGGTGTGAAAAAGCCCACGAAAATCTACGTATCGCTGCTCAATATCTAATGTTTATCAACTTTCATTTCATGAATAAACAAAATAGACAGCAGTCTGAGGCCAGTGAGTCAACATCTGCGTTTTACTTCTTTCTGTCGCTGATGAAGCTCACAATTAACAAATGCTGTCTCCAGCCAAAGGATAGGAGAAAATGACAATTCAGCCACTTTAATATGAATGTTTGTTGAATTCGAATGGTTGTGAATGATCTGGGTGTATGGAAACGGTCAGCGGCCGACCGGGATATTTTCCCTTCTGTGGACTCACAGTGAGTCCCGCGTCTGAAAGTCCTCCTGTCTCGGCTTCTGCTCGCTCACTAACCTCAGAATGAAAAACTGCTGTCTAGTGAAAGGAGAGGAGATAGTAAAATCTCATTCACGTTTATATGAATATTGGTCAAATTCTATTGTTCATGTACAGTCGGGATGTATGGAAACTGTGAGCCGCCGAGGGGGATCTTTTTCCCTTCTGTCTACTCACAGTGAGTCCAGCGTCTGAAAGTACTCTCGTCTTGGCTTTGCTCGCTCATTAAGCTCAGAATTATCAAATGCTGTCTCCAGTGAACGGAGAAGAGAAGATGAGATTTCAGCCACTTTAGTATGAATATTGGCCCAATTCTAATTTTAATGAACTGTATAGATGTATGGAGTAAGTCCGTGACCAAGGGGGAACATTGTCCCGTCTGTGGAATCACAGTGAGTCCCGCGTCTGAAAGTCCTCCTTTCCCGGCTTCTGCTCACAGCGAGTCCGCGTCTGAAAGTCCTCCTTCCCGCTTCTGCTCACAGCGAGTCCCGCGTCTGAAGTCCTCCTGTCTCGGCTTCTGCTCGCTCACTAACCTCAGAATGAAAAACTGCTGTCTAGTGAAAGTTGAGGAGATTGTAAAATCTCGTTCACGTTTATATGAATATTGGTCAAATTCTATTGTTCATGTACAATCAGGATGTATGGAAACTGTGAGCCGCCGAGGGGGATCTTTTTTCCCGTCTGTAGACTCACAGTGAGTCCCGCGTCTGAAAGTCCGCCCTGTCTCGGCTTCTGCTCGCTCACTAAGTTCAGAATGAAAAACTGCTGTCTAGTGAGAGGAGAGGAGAAAGTAAAATCTCAGCCAATTTAATAAAAGTGTGTGTCAAATTCTAATGTTCATCAACAATCTGGGTGTATGAAAGTGGCCGAGAGAGATCTTTTTCCCTTCTGTGGACTCACAGTGAGTATGGCACAATTAACGACTGCTGTCTCATGTGAAAGGAGAGACCTTCTTTAGAGGCTACATTTCAGACCAGGGTGTGAAAAAGCCCACGAAAATCTACGTATCGCTGCTCAATATCTAATGTTTATCAACTTTCATTTCATGAATAAACAAAATAGACAGCAGTCTGAGGCCAGTGAGTCAACATCTGCGTTTTACTTCTTTCTGTCGCTGATGAAGCTCACAATTAACAAATGCTGTCTCCAGCCAAAGGATAGGAGAAAATGACAATTCAGCCACTTTAATATGAATGTTTGTTGAATTCGAATGGTTGTGAATGATCTGGGTGTATGGAAACGGTCAGCGGCCGACCGGGATATTTTCCCTTCTGTGGACTCACAGTGAGTCCCGCGTCTGAAAGTCCTCCTGTCTCGGCTTCTGCTCGCTCACTAACCTCAGAATGAAAAACTGCTGTCTAGTGAAAGGAGAGGAGATAGTAAAATCTCATTCACGTTTATATGAATATTGGTCAAATTCTATTGTTCATGTACAGTCGGGATGTATGGAAACTGTGAGCCGCCGAGGGGGATCTTTTTCCCTTCTGTCTACTCACAGTGAGTCCAGCGTCTGAAAGTACTCTCGTCTTGGCTTTGCTCGCTCATTAAGCTCAGAATTATCAAATGCTGTCTCCAGTGAACGGAGAAGAGAAGATGAGATTTCAGCCACTTTAGTATGAATATTGGCCAATTCTAATTTTAATGAACTGTATAGATGTATGGAGTAAGTCCGTGACCAAGGGGGAACATTGTCCCGTCTGTGGAATCACAGTGAGTCCCGCGTCTGAAAGTCCTCCTTTCCGGCTTCTGCTCACAGTGAGTCCCGCGTCTGAAAGTCCTCCTTTCCCGGCTTCTGCTCACAGCGAGTCCCGCGTCTGAAAGTCCTCCTGTCTCGGCTTCTGCTCGCTCACTAACCTCAGAATGAAAAACTGCTGTCTAGTGAAAGTTGAGGAGATTGTAAAATCTCGTTCACGTTTATATGAATATTGGTCAAATTCTATTGTTCATGTACAATCAGGATGTATGGAAACTGTGAGCCGCCGAGGGGGATCTTTTTTCCCGTCTGTAGACTCACAGTGAGTCCCGCGTCTGAAAGTCCCGGCCTGTCTCGGCTTTCTGCTCGCTCACTAAGTTCAGAATGAAAAACTGCTGTCTAGTGAGAGGAGAGGAGAAAGTAAAATCTCAGCCAATTTAATAAAAGTGTGTGTCAAATTCTAATGTTCATCAACAATCTGGGTGTATGAAAGTGGCCGAGAGAGATCTTTTTCCCTTCTGTGGACTCACAGTGAGTATGGCACAATTAACGACTGCTGTCTCATGTGAAAGGAGAGACCTTCTTTAGAGGCTACATTTCAGACCAGGGTGTGAAAAAGCCCACGAAAATCTACGTATCGCTGCTCAATATCTAATGTTTATCAACTTTCATTTCATGAATAAACAAAATAGACAGCAGTCTGAGGCCAGTGAGTCAACATCTGCGTTTTACTTCTTTCTGTCGCTGATGAAGCTCACAATTAACAAATGCTGTCTCCAGCCAAAGGATAGGAGAAAATGACAATTCAGCCACTTTAATATGAATGTTTGTTGAATTCGAATGGTTGTGAATGATCTGGGTGTATGGAAACGGTCAGCGGCCGACCGGGATATTTTCCCTTCTGTGGACTCACAGTGAGTCCCGCGTCTGAAAGTCCTCCTGTCTCGGCTTCTGCTCGCTCACTAACCTCAGAATGAAAAACTGCTGTCTAGTGAAAGGAGAGGAGATAGTAAAATCTCATTCACGTTTATATGAATATTGGTCAAATTCTATTGTTCATGTACAGTCGGGATGTATGGAAACTGTGAGCCGCCGAGGGGGATCTTTTTCCCTTCTGTCTACTCACAGTGAGTCCAGCGTCTGAAAGTACTCTCGTCTTGGCTTTGCTCGCTCATTAAGCTCAGAATTATCAAATGCTGTCTCCAGTGAACGGAGAAGAGAAGATGAGATTTCAGCCACTTTAGTATGAATATTGGCCAATTCTAATTTTAATGAACTGTATAGATGTATGGAGTAAGTCCGTGACCAAGGGGGAACATTGTCCCGTCTGTGGAATCACAGTGAGTCCCGCGTCTGAAAGTCCTCCTTTCCCGGCTTCTGCTCACAGTGAGTCCCGCGTCTGAAAGTCCTCCTTTCCCGGCTTCTGCTCACAGCGAGTCCCGCGTCTGAAAGTCCTCCTGTCTCGGCTTCTGCTCGCTCACTAACCTCAGAATGAAAAACTGCTGTCTAGTGAAAGTTGAGGAGATTGTAAAATCTCGTTCACGTTTATATGAATATTGGTCAAATTCTATTGTTCATGTACAATCAGGATGTATGGAAACTGTGAGCCGCCGAGGGGGATCTTTTTTCCCGTCTGTAGACTCACAGTGAGTCCCGCGTCTGAAAGTCCCTGTCCCGCTTCTGCTCACGTCCGCGTCTGAAAGTCCGCCTGTCTCGGCTTCTGCTCGCTCACTAAGTTCAGAATGAAAAACTGCTGTCTAGTGAGAGGAGAGGAGAAAGTAAAATCTCAGCCAATTTAATAAAAGTGTGTGTCAAATTCTAATGTTCATCAACAATCTGGGTGTATGAAAGTGGCCGAGAGAGATCTTTTTCCCTTCTGTGGACTCACAGTGAGTATGGCACAATTAACGACTGCTGTCTCATGTGAAAGGAGAGACCTTCTTTAGAGGCTACATTTCAGACCAGGGTGTGAAAAAGCCCACGAAAATCTACGTATCGCTGCTCAATATCTAATGTTTATCAACTTTCATTTCATGAATAAACAAAATAGACAGCAGTCTGAGGCCAGTGAGTCAACATCTGCGTTTTACTTCTTTCTGTCGCTGATGAAGCTCACAATTAACAAATGCTGTCTCCAGCCAAAGGATAGGAGAAAATGACAATTCAGCCACTTTAATATGAATGTTTGTTGAATTCGAATGGTTGTGAATGATCTGGGTGTATGGAAACGGTCAGCGGCCGACCGGGATATTTTCCCTTCTGTGGACTCACAGTGAGTCCCGCGTCTGAAAGTCCTCCTGTCTCGGCTTCTGCTCGCTCACTAACCTCAGAATGAAAAACTGCTGTCTAGTGAAAGGAGAGGAGATAGTAAAATCTCATTCACGTTTATATGAATATTGGTCAAATTCTATTGTTCATGTACAGTCGGGATGTATGGAAACTGTGAGCCGCCGAGGGGGATCTTTTTCCCTTCTGTCTACTCACAGTGAGTCCAGCGTCTGAAAGTACTCTCGTCTTGGCTTTGCTCGCTCATTAAGCTCAGAATTATCAAATGCTGTCTCCAGTGAACGGAGAAGAGAAGATGAGATTTCAGCCACTTTAGTATGAATATTGGCCCAATTCTAATTTTAATGAACTGTATAGATGTATGGAGTAAGTCCGTGACCAAGGGGGAACATTGTCCCGTCTGTGGAATCACAGTGAGTCCCGCGTCTGAAAGTCCTCCTTTCCCGGCTTCTGCTCACAGCGAGTCCCGCGTCTGAAAGTCCTCCTTCCCGCTTCTGCTCACAGCGAGTCCCGCGTCTGAAAGTCCTCCTGTCTCGGCTTCTGCTCGCTCACTAACCTCAGAATGAAAAACTGCTGTCTAGTGAAAGTTGAGGAGATTGTAAAATCTCGTTCACGTTTATATGAATATTGGTCAAATTCTATTGTTCATGTACAATCAGGATGTATGGAAACTGTGAGCCGCCGAGGGGGATCTTTTTTTCCCGTCTGTAGACTCACAGTGAGTCCCGCGTCTGAAAGTCCGCCTGTCTCGGCTTCTGCTCGCTCACTAAGTTCAGAATGAAAAACTGCTGTCTAGTGAGAGGAGAGGAGAAAGTAAAATCTCAGCCAATTTAATAAAAGTGTGTGTCAAATTCTAATGTTCATCAACAATCTGGGTGTATGAAAGTGGCCGAGAGAGATCTTTTTCCCTTCTGTGGACTCACAGTGAGTATGGCACAATTAACGACTGCTGTCTCATGTGAAAGGAGAGACCTTCTTTAGAGGCTACATTTCAGACCAGGGTGTGAAAAAGCCCACGAAAATCTACGTATCGCTGCTCAATATCTAATGTTTATCAACTTTCATTTCATGAATAAACAAAATAGACAGCAGTCTGAGGCCAGTGAGTCAACATCTGCGTTTTACTTCTTTCTGTCGCTGATGAAGCTCACAATTAACAAATGCTGTCTCCAGCCAAAGGATAGGAGAAAATGACAATTCAGCCACTTTAATATGAATGTTTGTTGAATTCGAATGGTTGTGAATGATCTGGGTGTATGGAAACGGTCAGCGGCCGACCGGGATATTTTCCCTTCTGTGGACTCACAGTGAGTCCCGCGTCTGAAAGTCCTCCTGTCTCGGCTTCTGCTCGCTCACTAACCTCAGAATGAAAAACTGCTGTCTAGTGAAAGGAGAGGAGATAGTAAAATCTCATTCACGTTTATATGAATATTGGTCAAATTCTATTGTTCATGTACAGTCGGGATGTATGGAAACTGTGAGCCGCCGAGGGGGATCTTTTTCCCTTCTGTCTACTCACAGTGAGTCCAGCGTCTGAAAGTACTCTCGTCTTGGCTTTGCTCGCTCATTAAGCTCAGAATTATCAAATGCTGTCTCCAGTGAACGGAGAAGAGAAGATGAGATTTCAGCCACTTTAGTATGAATATTGGTCCAATTCTAATTTTAATGAACTGTATAGATGTATGGAGTAAGTCCGTGACCAAGGGGGAACATTGTCCCGTCTGTGGAATCACAGTGAGTCCCGCGTCTGAAAGTCCTCCTTTCCCGGCTTCTGCTCACAGCGAGTCCCGCGTCTGAAAGTCCTCCTTTCCCGGCTTCTGCTCACAGCGAGTCCCGCGTCTGAAAGTCCTCCTGTCTCGGCTTCTGCTCGCTCACTAACCTCAGAATGAAAAACTGCTGTCTAGTGAAAGTTGAGGAGATTGTAAAATCTCGTTCACGTTTATATGAATATTGGTCAAATTCTATTGTTCATGTACAATCAGGATGTATGGAAACTGTGAGCCGCCGAGGGGGATCTTTTTTCCCGTCTGTAGACTCACAGTGAGTCCCGCGTCTGAAAGTCCTCCTGTCCCGGCTTCTGCTCACAGCGAGTCCCGCGTCTGAAAGTCCGCCTGTCTCGACTTCTGCTCGCTCACTAAGTTCAGAATGAAAAACTGCTGTCTAGTGAGAGGAGAGGAGAAAGTAAAATCTCAGCCAATTTAATAAAAGTGTGTGTCAAATTCTAATGTTCATCAACAATCTGGGTGTATGAAAGTGGCCGAGAGAGATCTTTTTCCCTTCTGTGGACTCACAGTGAGTATGGCACAATTAACGACTGCTGTCTCATGTGAAAGGAGAGACCTTCTTTAGAGGCTACATTTCAGACCAGGGTGTGAAAAAGCCCACGAAAATCTACGTATCGCTGCTCAATATCTAATGTTTATCAACTTTCATTTCATGAATAAACAAAATAGACAGCAGTCTGAGGCCAGTGAGTCAACATCTGCGTTTTACTTCTTTCTGTCGCTGATGAAGCTCACAATTAACAAATGCTGTCTCCAGCCAAAGGATAGGAGAAAATGACAATTCAGCCACTTTAATATGAATGTTTGTTGAATTCGAATGGTTGTGAATGATCTGGGTGTATGGAAACGGTCAGCGGCCGACCGGGATATTTTCCCTTCTGTGGACTCACAGTGAGTCCCGCGTCTGAAAGTCCTCCTGTCTCGGCTTCTGCTCGCTCACTAACCTCAGAATGAAAAACTGCTGTCTAGTGAAAGGAGAGGAGATAGTAAAATCTCATTCACGTTTATATGAATATTGGTCAAATTCTATTGTTCATGTACAGTCGGGATGTATGGAAACTGTGAGCCGCCGAGGGGGATCTTTTTCCCTTCTGTCTACTCACAGTGAGTCCAGCGTCTGAAAGTACTCTCGTCTTGGCTTTGCTCGCTCATTAAGCTCAGAATTATCAAATGCTGTCTCCAGTGAACGGAGAAGAGAAGATGAGATTTCAGCCACTTTAGTATGAATATTGGCCCAATTCTAATTTTAATGAACTGTATAGATGTATGGAGTAAGTCCGTGACCAAGGGGGAACATTGTCCCGTCTGTGGAATCACAGTGAGTCCCGCGTCTGAAAGTCCTCCTTTCCCGGCTTCTGCTCACAGCGAGTCCCGCGTCTGAAAGTCCTCCTTTCCCGGCTTCTGCTCACAGCGAGTCCCGCGTCTGAAAGTCCTCCTGTCTCGGCTTCTGCTCGCTCACTAACCTCAGAATGAAAAACTGCTGTCTAGTGAAAGTTGAGGAGATTGTAAAATCTCGTTCACGTTTATATGAATATTGGTCAAATTCTATTGTTCATGTACAATCAGGATGTATGGAAACTGTGAGCCGCCGAGGGGGATCTTTTTTCCCGTCTGTAGACTCACAGTGAGTCCCGCGTCTGAAAGTCCTCCTGTGTCCGGCTTCTGCTCACAGCGAGTCCGCGTCTGAAAGTCCGCCTGTCTCGACTTCTGCTCGCTCACTAAGTTCAGAATGAAAAACTGCTGTCTAGTGAGAGGAGAGGAGAAAGTAAAATCTCAGCCAATTTAATAAAAGTGTGTGTCAAATTCTAATGTTCATCAACAATCTGGGTGTATGAAAGTGGCCGAGAGAGATCTTTTTCCCTTCTGTGGACTCACAGTGAGTATGGCACAATTAACGACTGCTGTCTCATGTGAAAGGAGAGACCTTCTTTAGAGGCTACATTTCAGACCAGGGTGTGAAAAAGCCCACGAAAATCTACGTATCGCTGCTCAATATCTAATGTTTATCAACTTTCATTTCATGAATAAACAAAATAGACAGCAGTCTGAGGCCAGTGAGTCAACATCTGCGTTTTACTTCTTTCTGTCGCTGATGAAGCTCACAATTAACAAATGCTGTCTCCAGCCAAAGGATAGGAGAAAATGACAATTCAGCCACTTTAATATGAATGTTTGTTGAATTCGAATGGTTGTGAATGATCTGGGTGTATGGAAACGGTCAGCGGCCGACCGGGATATTTTCCCTTCTGTGGACTCACAGTGAGTCCCGCGTCTGAAAGTCCTCCTGTCTCGGCTTCTGCTCGCTCACTAACCTCAGAATGAAAAACTGCTGTCTAGTGAAAGGAGAGGAGATAGTAAAATCTCATTCACGTTTATATGAATATTGGTCAAATTCTATTGTTCATGTACAGTCGGGATGTATGGAAACTGTGAGCCGCCGAGGGGGATCTTTTTCCCTTCTGTCTACTCACAGTGAGTCCAGCGTCTGAAAGTACTCTCGTCTTGGCTTTGCTCGCTCATTAAGCTCAGAATTATCAAATGCTGTCTCCAGTGAACGGAGAAGAGAAGATGAGATTTCAGCCACTTTAGTATGAATATTGGTCCAATTCTAATTTTAATGAACTGTATAGATGTATGGAGTAAGTCCGTGACCAAGGGGGAACATTGTCCCGTCTGTGGAATCACAGTGAGTCCCGCGTCTGAAAGTCCTCCTTTCCCGGCTTCTGCTCACAGCGAGTCCCGCGTCTGAAAGTCCTCCTTTCCCGGCTTCTGCTCACAGCGAGTCCCGCGTCTGAAAGTCCTCCTGTCTCGGCTTCTGCTCGCTCACTAACCTCAGAATGAAAAACTGCTGTCTAGTGAAAGTTGAGGAGATTGTAAAATCTCGTTCACGTTTATATGAATATTGGTCAAATTCTATTGTTCATGTACAATCAGGATGTATGGAAACTGTGAGCCGCCGAGGGGGATCTTTTTTCCCGTCTGTAGACTCACAGTGAGTCCCGCGTCTGAAAGTCCTCCTGTCCCGGCTTCTGCTCACAGCGAGTCCCGCGTCTGAAAGTCCGCCTGTCTCGACTTCTGCTCGCTCACTAAGTTCAGAATGAAAAACTGCTGTCTAGTGAGAGGAGAGGAGAAAGTAAAATCTCAGCCAATTTAATAAAAGTGTGTGTCAAATTCTAATGTTCATCAACAATCTGGGTGTATGAAAGTGGCCGAGAGAGATCTTTTTCCCTTCTGTGGACTCACAGTGAGTATGGCACAATTAACGACTGCTGTCTCATGTGAAAGGAGAGACCTTCTTTAGAGGCTACATTTCAGACCAGGGTGTGAAAAAGCCCACGAAAATCTACGTATCGCTGCTCAATATCTAATGTTTATCAACTTTCATTTCATGAATAAACAAAATAGACAGCAGTCTGAGGCCAGTGAGTCAACATCTGCGTTTTACTTCTTTCTGTCGCTGATGAAGCTCACAATTAACAAATGCTGTCTCCAGCCAAAGGATAGGAGAAAATGACAATTCAGCCACTTTAATATGAATGTTTGTTGAATTCGAATGGTTGTGAATGATCTGGGTGTATGGAAACGGTCAGCGGCCGACCGGGATATTTTCCCTTCTGTGGACTCACAGTGAGTCCCGCGTCTGAAAGTCCTCCTGTCTCGGCTTCTGCTCGCTCACTAACCTCAGAATGAAAAACTGCTGTCTAGTGAAAGGAGAGGAGATAGTAAAATCTCATTCACGTTTATATGAATATTGGTCAAATTCTATTGTTCATGTACAGTCGGGATGTATGGAAACTGTGAGCCGCCGAGGGGGATCTTTTTCCCTTCTGTCTACTCACAGTGAGTCCAGCGTCTGAAAGTACTCTCGTCTTGGCTTTGCTCGCTCATTAAGCTCAGAATTATCAAATGCTGTCTCCAGTGAACGGAGAAGAGAAGATGAGATTTCAGCCACTTTAGTATGAATATTGGTCCAATTCTAATTTTAATGAACTGTATAGATGTATGGAGTAAGTCCGTGACCAAGGGGGAACATTGTCCCGTCTGTGGAATCACAGTGAGTCCCGCGTCTGAAAGTCCTCCTTTCCCGGCTTCTGCTCACAGCTGAGTCCCGCGTCTGAAAGTCCTCCTTTCCCGGCTTCTGCTCACAGCGAGTCCCGCGTCTGAAAGTCCTCCTGTCTCGGCTTCTGCTCGCTCACTAACCTCAGAATGAAAAACTGCTGTCTAGTGAAAGTTGAGGAGATTGTAAAATCTCGTTCACGTTTATATGAATATTGGTCAAATTCTATTGTTCATGTACAATCAGGATGTATGGAAACTGTGAGCCGCCGAGGGGGATCTTTTTTTCCCGTCTGTAGACTCACAGTGAGTCCCGCGTCTGAAAGTCCGCCTGTCCTCCGGCTTCTGCTCGCTCGCTCACTAAGTTCAGAATGAAAAACTGCTGTCTAGTGAGAGGAGAGGAGAAAGTAAAATCTCAGCCAATTTAATAAAAGTGTGTGTCAAATTCTAATGTTCATCAACAATCTGGGTGTATGAAAGTGGCCGAGAGAGATCTTTTTCCCTTCTGTGGACTCACAGTGAGTATGGCACAATTAACGACTGCTGTCTCATGTGAAAGGAGAGACCTTCTTTAGAGGCTACATTTCAGACCAGGGTGTGAAAAAGCCCACGAAAATCTACGTATCGCTGCTCAATATCTAATGTTTATCAACTTTCATTTCATGAATAAACAAAATAGACAGCAGTCTGAGGCCAGTGAGTCAACATCTGCGTTTTACTTCTTTCTGTCGCTGATGAAGCTCACAATTAACAAATGCTGTCTCCAGCCAAAGGATAGGAGAAAATGACAATTCAGCCACTTTAATATGAATGTTTGTTGAATTCGAATGGTTGTGAATGATCTGGGTGTATGGAAACGGTCAGCGGCCGACCGGGATATTTTCCCTTCTGTGGACTCACAGTGAGTCCCGCGTCTGAAAGTCCTCCTGTCTCGGCTTCTGCTCGCTCACTAACCTCAGAATGAAAAACTGCTGTCTAGTGAAAGGAGAGGAGATAGTAAAATCTCATTCACGTTTATATGAATATTGGTCAAATTCTATTGTTCATGTACAGTCGGGATGTATGGAAACTGTGAGCCGCCGAGGGGGATCTTTTTCCCTTCTGTCTACTCACAGTGAGTCCAGCGTCTGAAAGTACTCTCGTCTTGGCTTTGCTCGCTCATTAAGCTCAGAATTATCAAATGCTGTCTCCAGTGAACGGAGAAGAGAAGATGAGATTTCAGCCACTTTAGTATGAATATTGGCCAATTCTAATTTTAATGAACTGTATAGATGTATGGAGTAAGTCCGTGACCAAGGGGGAACATTGTCCCGTCTGTGGAATCACAGTGAGTCCCGCGTCTGAAAGTCCTCCTTTCCCGGCTTCTGCTCACAGTGAGTCCCGCGTCTGAAAGTCCTCCTTTCCCGGCTTCTGCTCACAGCGAGTCCCGCGTCTGAAAGTCCTCCTGTCTCGGCTTCTGCTCGCTCACTAACCTCAGAATGAAAAACTGCTGTCTAGTGAAAGTTGAGGAGATTGTAAAATCTCGTTCACGTTTATATGAATATGGTCAAATTCTATTGTTCATGTACAATCAGGATGTATGGAAACTGTGAGCCGCCGAGGGGGATCTTTTTTCCCGTCTGTAGACTCACAGTGAGTCCGCGTCTGAAGTCCTCCTGTCCGGCTTCTCTCACAGCGATCGCGTCTGAAAGTCCGCCTGTCTCGGCTTCTGCTCGCTCACTAAGTTCAGAATGAAAAACTGCTGTCTAGTGAGAGGAGAGGAGAAAGTAAAATCTCAGCCAATTTAATAAAAGTGTGTGTCAAATTCTAATGTTCATCAACAATCTGGGTGTATGAAAGTGGCCGAGAGAGATCTTTTTCCCTTCTGTGGACTCACAGTGAGTATGGCACAATTAACGACTGCTGTCTCATGTGAAAGGAGAGACCTTCTTTAGAGGCTACATTTCAGACCAGGGTGTGAAAAAGCCCACGAAAATCTACGTATCGCTGCTCAATATCTAATGTTTATCAACTTTCATTTCATGAATAAACAAAATAGACAGCAGTCTGAGGCCAGTGAGTCAACATCTGCGTTTTACTTCTTTCTGTCGCTGATGAAGCTCACAATTAACAAATGCTGTCTCCAGCCAAAGGATAGGAGAAAATGACAATTCAGCCACTTTAATATGAATGTTTGTTGAATTCGAATGGTTGTGAATGATCTGGGTGTATGGAAACGGTCAGCCGGCCGACCGGGATATTTTCCCTTCTGTGGACTCACAGTGAGTCCCGCGTCTGAAAGTCCTCCTGTCTCGGCTTCTGCTCGCTCACTAACCTCAGAATGAAAAACTGCTGTCTAGTGAAAGGAGAGGAGATAGTAAAATCTCATTCACGTTTATATGAATATTGGTCAAATTCTATTGTTCATGTACAGTCGGGATGTATGGAAACTGTGAGCCGCCGAGGGGGATCTTTTTCCCTTCTGTCTACTCACAGGTGAGTCCAGCGTCTGAAAGTACTCTCGTCTTGGCTTTGCTCGCTCATTAAGCTCAGAATTATCAAATGCTGTCTCCAGTGAACGGAGAAGAGAAGATGAGATTTCAGCCACTTTAGTATGAATATTGGCCCAATTCTAATTTTAATGAACTGTATAGATGTATGGAGTAAGTCCGTGACCAAGGGGAACATTGTCCCGTCTGTGGAATCACAGTGGTTGAAGTCTCCTTTCCCGCTGTCACAGTAGTCCCGTCTGAAAGTCCTCCTTTCCCGGCTTCTGCTCACAGCGAGTCCCGCGTCTGAAAGTCCTCCTGTCTCGGCTTCTGCTCGCTCACTAACCTCAGAATGAAAACTGCTGTCTAGTGAAAGTTGAGGAGATTGTAAAATCTCGTTCCGTTTATATGAATATTGGTCAAATTCTATTGTTCATGTACAATCAGGATGTATGGAAACTGTGAGCCGCCGAGGGGGATCTTTTTTCCCGTCTGTAGACTCCAAGTGAGTCCCGCGTCTGAAAGTCCCGGCCTGTCTCGGCTTCTGCTCGCCTCACTAAGTTCAGAATGAAAAACTGCTGTCTAGTGAGAGGAGAGGAGAAAGTAAAATCTCAAGCCAATTTAATAAAAGTGTGTGGTCAAATTCTAATGTTCATCAACAATCTGGGTGTATGAAAGTGGCCGAGAGGAAGATCTTTTTCCCTTCTGTGGACTCACAGTGAGTATGGCACAATTAACGACTGCTGTCTCATGTGAAAGGAGAGACCTTCTTTAGAGGCTACATTTCAGACCAGGGTGTGAAAAGCCCACGAAAATCTACGTATCGCTGCTCAATATCTAATGTTTATCAACTTTCATTTCATGAATAAACAAAATAGACAGCAGTCTGAGGCCAGTGAGTCAACATCTGCGTTTTACTTCTTCTGTCGCTGATGAAGCTCACAATTAACAAATGCTGTCTCCAGCCAAAGGATAGGAGAAAATGACAATTCAGCCACTTTAATATGAATGTTTGTTGAATTCGAATGGTTGTGAATGATCTGGGTGTATGGAAACGGTCAGCGGCCGACCGGGATATTTTCCCTTCTGTGGACTCACAGTGAGTCCCGCGTCTGAAAGTCCTCCTGTCTCGGCTTCTGCTCGCTCACTAACCTCAGAATGAAAAACTGCTGTCTAGTGAAAGGAGAGATAGTAAAATCTCATTCACGTTTATATGAATATTGGTCAAATTCTATTGTTCATGTACAGTCGGGATGTATGGAAACTGTGAGCCGCCGAGGGGGATCTTTTTCCCTTCTGTCTACTCACAGTGAGTCCAGCGTCTGAAAGTACTCTCGTCTTGGCTTTGCTCGCTCATTAAGCTCAGAATTATCAAATGCTGTCTCCAGTGAACGGAGAAGAGAAGATGAGATTTCAGCCACTTTAGTATGAATATTGGCCAATTCTAATTTTAATGAACTGTATAGATGTATGGAGTAAGTCCGTGACCAAGGGGAACATTGTCCCGTCTGTGGAATCACAGTGAGTCCCGCGTCTGAAAGTCCTCCTTTCCCGCTTCTGCTCACAGCGAGTCCCGCGAAAGTCCTGATCCTCTGAAAGTCCTCCTGTCTCGGCTTCTGCTCGCTCACTAACCTCAGAATGAAAAACTGCTGTCTAGTGAAAGTTGAGGAGATTGTAAAATCTCGTTCACGTTTATATGAATATTGGTCAAATTCTATTGTTCATGTACAATCAGGATGTATGGAAACTGTGAGCCGCCGAGGGGGATCTTTTTTCCCGTCTGTAGACTCACAGTGAGTCCCGCGTCTGAAAGTCCTCCTGTCCCGGCTTCTGCTCACAGCGAGTCCCTCTGAAAGTCCGCCTCACTTCTGCTCGCTCACTAAGTTCAGAATGAAAAACTGCTGTCTAGTGAGAGGAGAGGAGAAAGTAAAATCTCAGCCAATTTAATAAAAGTGTGTGTCAAATTCTAATGTTCATCAACAATCTGGGTGTATGAAAGTGGCCGAGAGAGATCTTTTTCCCTTCTGTGGACTCACAGTGAGTATGGCACAATTAACGACTGCTGTCTCATGTGAAAGGAGAGACCTTCTTTAGAGGCTACATTTCAGACCAGGGTGTGAAAAAGCCCACGAAAATCTACGTATCGCTGCTCAATATCTAATGTTTATCAACTTTCATTTCATGAATAAACAAAATAGACAGCAGTCTGAGGCCAGTGAGTCAACATCTGCGTTTTACTTCTTTCTGTCGCTGATGAAGCTCACAATTAACAAATGCTGTCTCCAGCCAAAGGATAGGAGAAAATGACAATTCAGCCACTTTAATATGAATGTTTGTTGAATTCGAATGGTTGTGAATGATCTGGGTGTATGGAAACGGTCAGCGGCCGACCGGATATTTTCCCTTCTGTGACTCACAGTGAGTCCCGCGTCTGAAAGTCCTCCTGTCTCGGCTTCTGCTCGCTCACTAACCTCAGAATGAAAAACTGCTGTCTAGTGAAAGGAGAGGAGATAGTAAAATCTCATTCACGTTTATATGAATATTGGTCAAATTCTATTGTTCATGTACAGTCGGGATGTATGGAAACTGTGAGCCGCCGAGGGGATCTTTTTCCCTCTGTCTACTCACAGTGAGTCCAGCGTCTGAAAGTACTCTCGTCTTGGCTTTGCTCGCTCATTAAGCTCAGAATTATCAAATGCTGTCTCCAGTGAACGGAGAAGAGAAGATGAGATTTCAGCCACTTTAGTATGAATATTGGCCAATTCTAATTTTAATGAACTGTATAGATGTATGGAGTAAGTCCGTGACCAAGGGGAACATTGTCCCGTCTGTGGAATCACAGTGAGTCCCGCGTCTGAAAGTCCTCCTTTCCCGGCTTCTGCTCACAGAGTCCCGCGTCTGAAAGTCCTCCTTTCCCGGCTTCTGCTCACAGCGAGTCCCGCGTCTGAAAGTCCTCCTGTCTCGGCTTCTGCTCGCTCACTAACCTCAGAATGAAAAAAACTGCTGTCTAGTGAAAGTTGAGGAGATTGTAAAATCTCGTTCACGTTTATATGAATATTGGTCAAATTCTATTGTTCATGTACAATCAGGATGTATGGAAACTGTGAGCCGCCGAGGGGATCTTTTTTCCCGTCTGTAGACTCACAGTGAGTCCCGCGTCTGAAAGTCCTCCTGTCCCGGCTTCTGCTCA
>NW_026116523.1:0-20125 GCF_001640805.2 Lates calcarifer
TCACAGTGAGTATGGCACAATTAACGACTGCTGTCTCATGTGAAAGGAGAGACCTTCTTTAGAGGCTACATTTCAGACCAGGGTGTGAAAAAGCCCACGAAAATCTACGTATCGCTGCTCAATATCTAATGTTTATCAACTTTCATTTCATGAATAAACAAAATAGACAGCAGTCTGAGGCCAGTGAGTCAACATCTGCGTTTTACTTCTTTCTGTCGCTGATGAAGCTCACAATTAACAAATGCTGTCTCCAGCCAAAGGATAGGAGAAAATGACAATTCAGCCACTTTAATATGAATGTTTGTTGAATTCGAATGGTTGTGAATGATCTGGGTGTATGGAAACGGTCAGCGCCGACCGGGATATTTTCCCTTCTGTGGACTCACAGTGAGTCCCGCGTCTGAAAGTCCTCCTGTCTCGGCTTCTGCTCGCTCACTAACCTCAGAATGAAAAACTGCTGTCTAGTGAAAGGAGAGGAGATAGTAAAATCTCATTCACGTTTATATGAATATTGGTCAAATTCTATTGTTCATGTACAGTCGGGATGTATGGAAACTGTGAGCCGCCGAGGGGGATCTTTTTCCTTCTGTCTACTCACAGTGAGTCCAGCGTCTGAAAGTACTCTCGTCTTGGCTTTGCTCGCTCATTAAGCTCAGAATTATCAAATGCTGTCTCCAGTGAACGGAGAAGAGAAGATGAGATTTCAGCCACTTTAGTATGAATATTGGTCCAATTCTAATTTTAATGAACTGTATAGATGTATGGAGTAAGTCCGTGACCAAGGGGGAACATTGTCCCGTCTGTGGAATCACAGTGAGTCCCGCGTCTGAAAGTCCTCCTTTCCCGGCTTCTGCTCACAGCGAGTCCCGCGTCTGAAAGTCCTCCTTTCCCGGCTTCTGCTCACAGCGAGTCCCGCGTCTGAAAGTCCTCCTGTCTCGGCTTCTGCTCGCTCACTAACCTCAGAATGAAAAACTGCTGTCTAGTGAAAGTTGAGGAGATTGTAAAATCTCGTTCACGTTTATATGAATATTGGTCAAATTCTATTGTTCATGTACAATCAGGATGTATGGAAACTGTGAGCCGCCGAGGGGATCTTTTTTCCCGTCTGTAGACTCACAGTGAGAAACGGCTTCTGCTGAGTCCCGCGTCTGAAAGTCCGCCTGTCTCGACTTCTGCTCGCTCACTAAGTTCAGAATGAAAAACTGCTGTCTAGTGAGAGGAGAGGAGAAAGTAAAATCTCAGCCAATTTAATAAAAGTGTGTGTCAAATTCTAATGTTCATCAACAATCTGGGTGTATGAAAGTGGCCGAGAGAGATCTTTTTCCCTCTGTGGACTCACAGTGAGTATGGCACAATTAACGACTGCTGTCTCATGTGAAAGGAGAGACCTTCTTTAGAGGCTACATTTCAGACCAGGGTGTGAAAAAGCCCACGAAAATCTACGTATCGCTGCTCAATATCTAATGTTTATCAACTTTCATTTCATGAATAAACAAAATAGACAGCAGTCTGAGGCCAGTGAGTCAACATCTGCGTTTTACTTCTTTCTGTCGCTGATGAAGCTCACAATTAACAAATGCTGTCTCCAGCCAAAGGATAGGAGAAAATGACAATTCAGCCACTTTAATATGAATGTTTGTTGAATTCGAATGGTTGTGAATGATCTGGGTGTATGGAAACGGTCAGCGGCCGACCGGGATATTTTCCCTTCTGTGGACTCACAGTGAGTCCCGCGTCTGAAAGTCCTCCTGTCTCGGCTTCTGCTCGCTCACTAACCTCAGAATGAAAAACTGCTGTCTAGTGAAAGGAGAGGAGATAGTAAAATCTCATTCACGTTTATATGAATATTGGTCAAATTCTATTGTTCATGTACAGTCGGGATGTATGGAAACTGTGAGCCGCCGAGGGGGATCTTTTTCCCTTCTGTCTACTCACAGTGAGTCCAGCGTCTGAAAGTACTCTCGTCTTGGCTTTGCTCGCTCATTAAGCTCAGAATTATCAAATGCTGTCTCCAGGTGAACGGAGAAGAGAAGATGAGATTTTCAGCCACTTTAGTATGAATATTGGTCCAATTCTAATTTTAATGAACTGTATAGATGTATGGAGTAATCCGTGACCAAGGGGGAACATTGTCCCGTCTGTGGAATCACAGTGAGTCCCGCGTCTGAAAGTCCTCCTTTCCCGGCTTCTGCTCACAGCGAGTCCCGCGTCTGAAAGTCCTCCTTTCCCGGCTTCTGCTCACAGCGAGTCCCGCGTCTGAAAGTCCTCCTGTCTCGGCTTCTGCTCGCTCACTAACCTCAGAATGAAAAACTGCTGTCTAGTGAAAGTTGAGGAGATTGTAAAATCTCGTTCACGTTTATATGAATATTGGTCAAATTCTATTGTTCATGTACAATCAGGATGTATGGAAACTGTGAGCCGCCGAGGGGGATCTTTTTTCCCGTCTGTAGACTCACAGTGAGTCCCGCGTCTGAAAGTCCTCCTGTCCCGGCTTCTGCTCACAGCGAGTCCCGCGTCTGAAAGTCCGCCTGTCTCGACTTCTGCTCGCTCACTAAGTTCAGAATGAAAAACTGCTGTCTAGTGAGAGGAGAGGAGAAAGTAAAATCTCAGCCAATTTAATAAAAGTGTGTGTCAAATTCTAATGTTCATCAACAATCTGGGTGTATTGAAAGTGGCCGAGAGAGATCTTTTTCCTTCTGTGGACTCACAGTGAGTATGGCACAATTAACGACTGCTGTCTCATGTGGAAAGGAGAGACCTTCTTTAGAGGCTACATTTCAGACCAGGGTGTGAAAAAGCCCACGAAAATCTACGTATCGCTGCTCAATATCTAATGTTTATCAACTTTCATTTCATGAATAAACAAAATAGACAGCAGTCTGAGGCAGTGAGTCAACATCTGCGTTTTACTTCTTTCTGTCGCTGATGAAGCTCACAATTAACAAATGCTGTCTCCAGCCAAAGGATAGGAGAAAATGACAATTCAGCCACTTTAATATGAATGTTTGTTGAATTCGAATTGGTTGTGAATGATCTGGGTGTATGGAAACGGTCAGCGGCCGACCGGGATATTTTCCCTTCTGTGGACTCACAGTGAGTCCGCGGTCTGAAAGTCCTCCTGTCTCGGGCTTCTGCTCGCTCACTAACCTCAGAATGAAAAACTGCTGTCTAGTGAAAGGAGGAGAGATAGTAAAATCTCATTCACGTTTATATGAATATTGGTCAAATTCTATTGTTCATGTACAGTCGGGATGTATGGAAACTGTTGAGCCGCCGAGGGGGATCTTTTTCCCTTCTGTCTACTCACAGTGAGTCCAGCGTCTGAAAGTACTCTCGTCTTGGCTTTGCTCGGCTCATTAAGCTCAGAATTATCAAATGCTGTCTCCAGTGAACGGAGAAGAGAAGATGAGATTTCAGCCACTTTAGTATGAATATTGGTCCAATTCTAATTTTAATGAACTGTATAGATGTATGGAGTAAGTCCGTGACCAAGGGGAACATTGTCCCGTCTGTGGAATCACAGTGAGTCCCGCGTCTGAAAGTCCTCCTTTCCCGGCTTCTGCTCACAGCGAGTCCCGCGTCTGAAAGTCCTCCTTTCCCGGCTTCTGCTCACAGCGAGTCCCGCGTCTGAAAGTCCTCCTGTCTCGGCTTCTGCTCGCTCACTAACCTCAGAATGAAAAACTGCTGTCTAGTGAAAGTTGAGGAGATTGTAAAAATCTCGTTCACGTTTATATGAATATTGGTCAAATTCTATTGTTCATGTACAATCAGGATGTAATGGAAACTGTGAGCCGCCGAGGGGATCTTTTTTCCCGGTCTGTAGACTCACAGTGAGTCCCGCGTCTGAAAGTCCTCCTGTCCCGGCTTCTGCTCACAGCGAGTCCCGGCGTCTGAAAGTCGCCTGTCTCGACTTCTGCTCGCTCACTAAGTTCAGAATGAAAAACTGCTGTCTAGTGAGAGGAGAGGAGAAAGTAAAATCTCAGCCAATTTAATAAAAGTGTGTGTCAAATTCTAATGTTCATCAACAATCTGGGTGTATGAAAGTGGCCGAGAGAGATCTTTTTCCCTTCTGTGGACTCACAGTGAGTATGGCAACAATTAACGACTGCTGTCTCATGTGAAAGGAGAGACCTTCTTTAGAGGCTACATTTCAGACCAGGGTGTGAAAAAGCCCACGAAAATCTACGTATCGCTGCTCAATATCTAATGTTTATCAACTTTCATTTCATGAATAAACCAAAATAGGACAGCAGTCTGAGGCCAGTGAGTCAACATCTGCGTTTTACTTCTTTCTGTCGCTGATGAAGCTCACAATTAACAAATGCTGTCTCCAGCCAAAGGATAGGAGAAAATGACAATTCAGCCACTTTAATATGAATGTTTGTTGAATTCGAATGGTTGTGAATGATCTGGGTGTATGGAAACGGTCAGCGGCCGACCGGGATATTTTCCCTTCTGTGGACTCACAGTGAGTCCGCGGTCTGAAAGTCCTCCTGTCTCGGCTTCTGCTCGCTCACTAACCTCAGAATGAAAAACTGCTGTCTAGTGAAAGGAGAGGAGATAGTAAAATCTCATTCACGTTTATATGAATATTGGTCAAATTCTATTGTTCATGTACAGTCGGGATGTTATGGAAAACTGTGAGCCGCCGGAGGGGGATCTTTTTCCCTTCTGTCTACTCCACAGTGAGTCCAGCGTCTGAAAGTACTCTCGTCTTGGCTTTGCTCGCTCATTAAGCTCAGAATTATCAAATGCTGTCTCCAGTGAACGGAGAAGAGAAGATGAGATTTCAGCCACTTTAGTATGAATATTGGTCCAATTCTAATTTTAATGAACTGTATAGATGTATGGAGTAAGTCCGTGACCAAGGGGGAACATTGTCCCGTCTGTGGAATCACAGTGAGTCCCGCGTCTGAAAGTCCTCCTTTCCCGGCTTCTGCTCACAGCGAGTCCCGCGTCTGAAAGTCCTCCTTTCCCGGCTTCTGCTCACAGCGAGTCCCGCGTCTGAAAGTCCTCCTGTCTCGGCTTCTGCTCGCTCACTAACCTCAGAATGAAAAACTGCTGTCTAGTGAAAGTTGAGGAGATTGTAAAATCTCGTTCACGTTTATATGAATATTGGTCAAATTCTATTGTTCATGTACAATCAGGATGTATGGAAACTGTGAGCCGCCGAGGGGGATCTTTTTTCCCGTCTGTAGACTCACAGTGAGTCCCGCGTCTGAAAGTCCTCCTGTCCCGGCTTCTGCTCACAGCGAGTCCCGCGTCTGAAAGTCCGCCTGTCTCGGCTTCTGCTCGCTCACTAACCTCAGAATGAAAAACTGCTGTCTAGTGAGAGGAGAGGAGAAAGTCAAATCTCAGCCAATTTAATAAAAGTGTGTGTCAAATTCTAATGTTCATCAACAATCTGGGTGTATGAAAGTGGCCGAGGAGATCTTTTTCCCTTCTGTGGACTCACAGTGAGTATGGCACAATTAACGACTGCTGTCTCATGTGAAAGGAGAGACCTTCTTTAGAGGCTGCATTTCAGACCAGGGTGTGAAAAAGCCCACGAAAATCTACGTATCGCTGCTCAATATCTAATGTTTATCAACTTTCATTTCATGAATAAACAAAATAGACAGCAGTCTGAGGCCAGTGAGTCAACATCTGCGTTTTACTTCTTTCTGTCGCTGATGAAGCTCACAATTAACAAATGCTGTCTCCAGCCAAAGGATAGGAGAAAATGACAATTCAGCCACTTTAATATGAATGTTTGTTGAATTCGAATGGTTGTGAATGATCTGGGTGTATGGAAACGGTCAGCGGCCGACCGGGATATTTTCCCTTCTGTGGACTCACAGTGAGTCCCGCGTCTGAAAGTCCTCCTGTCTCGGCTTCTGCTCGCTCACTAACCTCAGAATGAAAAACTGCTGTCTAGTGAAAGGAGAGGAGATAGTAAAATCTCATTCACGTTTATATGAATATTGGTCAAATTCTATTGTTCATGTACAGTCGGGATGTATGGAAACTGTGAGCCGCCGAGGGGGATCTTTTTCCCTTCTGTCTACTCACAGTGAGTCCAGCGTCTGAAAGTACTCTCGTCTTGGCTTTGCTCGCTCATTAAGCTCAGAATTATCAAATGCTGTCTCCAGTGAACGGAGAAGAGAAGATGAGATTTCAGCCACTTTAGTATGAATATTGGCCCAATTCTAATTTTAATGAACTGTATAGATGTATGGAGTAAGTCCGTGACCAAGGGGGAACATTTTCCCGTCTGTGGAATCACAGTGAGTCCCGCGTCTGAAAGTCCTCCTTTCCCGGCTTCTGCTCACAGTGAGTCCCGCGTCTGAAAGTCCTCCTTTCCCGGCTTCTGCTCACAGCGAGTCCCGCGTCTGAAAGTCCTCCTGTCTCGGCTTCTGCTCGCTCACTAACCTCAGAATGAAAAACTGCTGTCTAGTGAAAGTTGAGGAGATTGTAAAATCTCGTTCACGTTTATATGAATATTGGTCAAATTCTATTGTTCATGTACAATCAGGATGTATGGAAACTGTGAGCCGCCGAGGGGGATCTTTTTTCCCGTCTGTAGACTCACAGTGAGTCCCGCGTCTGAAAGTCCTCCTGTCCCGGCTTCTGCTCACAGTCCCGCGTCTGAAAGTCCGCCTGTCTCGGCTTCTGCTCGCTCACTAAGTTCAGAATGAAAAACTGCTGTCTAGTGAGAGGAGAGGAGAAAGTAAAATCTCAGCCAATTTAATAAAAGTGTGTGTCAAATTCTAATGTTCATCAACAATCTGGGTGTATGAAAGTGGCCGAGAGAGATCTTTTTCCCTTCTGTGGACTCACAGTGAGTATGGCACAATTAACGACTGCTGTCTCATGTGAAAGGAGAGACCTTCTTTAGAGGCTACATTTCAGACCAGGGTGTGAAAAAGCCCACGAAAATCTACGTATCGCTGCTCAATATCTAATGTTTATCAACTTTCATTTCATGAATAAACAAAATAGACAGCAGTCTGAGGCCAGTGAGTCAACATCTGCGTTTTACTTCTTTCTGTCGCTGATGAAGCTCACAATTAACAAATGCTGTCTCCAGCCAAAGGATAGGAGAAAATGACAATTCAGCCACTTTAATATGAATGTTTGTTGAATTCGAATGGTTGTGAATGATCTGGGTGTATGGAAACGGTCAGCGGCCGACCGGGATATTTTCCCTTCTGTGGACTCACAGTGAGTCCCGCGTCTGAAAGTCCTCCTGTCTCGGCTTCTGCTCGCTCACTAACCTCAGAATGAAAAACTGCTGTCTAGTGAAAGGAGAGGAGATAGTAAAATCTCATTCACGTTTATATGAATATTGGTCAAATTCTATTGTTCATGTACAGTCGGGATGTATGGAAACTGTGAGCCGCCGAGGGGGATCTTTTTCCCTTCTGTCTACTCACAGTGAGTCCAGCGTCTGAAAGTACTCTCGTCTTGGCTTTGCTCGCTCATTAAGCTCAGAATTATCAAATGCTGTCTCCAGTGAACGGAGAAGAGAAGATGAGATTTCAGCCACTTTAGTATGAATATTGGTCCAATTCTAATTTTAATGAACTGTATAGATGTATGGAGTAAGTCCGTGACCAAGGGGGAACATTGTCCCGTCTGTGGAATCACAGTGAGTCCCGCGTCTGAAAGTCCTCCTTTCCCGGCTTCTGCTCACAGCGAGTCCCGCGTCTGAAAGTCCTCCTTTCCCGGCTTCTGCTCACAGCGAGTCCCGCGTCTGAAAGTCCTCCTGTCTCGGCTTCTGCTCGCTCACTAACCTCAGAATGAAAAACTGCTGTCTAGTGAAAGTTGAGGAGATTGTAAAATCTCGTTCACGTTTATATGAATATTGGTCAAATTCTATTGTTCATGTACAATCAGGATGTATGGAAACTGTGAGCCGCCGAGGGGGATCTTTTTTCCCGTCTGTAGACTCACAGTGAGTCCCGCGTCTGAAAGTCCTCCTGTCCCGGCTTCTGCTCACAGCGAGTCCCGCGTCTGAAAGTCCGCCTGTCTCGGCTTCTGCTCGCTCACTAAGTTCAGAATGAAAAACTGCTGTCTAGTGAGAGGAGAGGAGAAAGTAAAATCTCAGCCAATTTAATAAAAGTGTGTGTCAAATTCTAATGTTCATCAACAATCTGGGTGTATGAAAGTGGCCGAGAGAGATCTTTTTCCCTTCTGTGGACTCACAGTGAGTATGGCACAATTAACGACTGCTGTCTCATGTGAAAGGAGAGACCTTCTTTAGAGGCTACATTTCAGACCAGGGTGTGAAAAAGCCCACGAAAATCTACGTATCGCTGCTCAATATCTAATGTTTATCAACTTTCATTTCATGAATAAACAAAATAGACAGCAGTCTGAGGCCAGTGAGTCAACATCTGCGTTTTACTTCTTTCTGTCGCCGATGAAGCTCACAATTAACAAATGCTGTCTCCAGCCAAAGGATAGGAGAAAATGACAATTCAGCCACTTTAATATGAATGTTTGTTAAATTCGAATGGTTGTGAATGATCTGGGTGTATGGAAACGGTCAGCGGCCGGGATATTTTCCCTTCTGTGGACTCACAGCGAGTCCCGCGTCTGAAACTGTCCCGCGTCTGAAAGTCCTCCTGCGCGTCCGAAAGTCCTCCTGTCTCGGCTTCTGCTCGCTCACTAACCTCTGAATGAAAAACTGCTGTCTAGTGAAAGTTGAGGAGATTGTAAAATCTCCTTCACGTTTATATGAATATTGGTCAAATTCTATTGTTCATTTTACAGTCGGGATGTATGGAAACTGTGAGCCGCCGAGGGGGATCTTTTTTCCCGTCTGTAGACTCACAGTGAGCGCGTCTGAAAGTCCTCCTGTCTCGGCTTCTGCTCACAGTGAGTCCCGCGTCTGAAAGTCCGCCTGTCTCGGCTTTCTGCTCGCTCACTAACCTCAGAATGAAAAACTGCTGTCTAGTGAGAGGAGAGGAGAAAGTCAAATCTCAGCCAATTTAATAAAAGTGTGTGTCAAATTCTAATGTTCATCAACAATCTGGTGTATGAAAGTGGCCGAGGGAGATCTTTTTCCCTTCTGTGGACTCACAGTGAGTATGGCACAATTAACGACTGCTGTCTCATGTGAAAGGAGAGACCTTCTTTAGAGGCTACATTTCAGACCAGTGTGTGAAAAAGCCACGAAAATTACGTATCGCTGCTCAATATCTAATGTTTATCAACTTTCATTTCATGAATAAACAAAATAGACAGCAGTCTGAGGCCAGTGAGTCAACATCTGCGTTTTACTTCTTTCTGTCGCCGATGAAGCTCACAATTAACAAATGCTGTCTCCAGCCAAAGGATAGGAGAAAATGACAATTCAGCCACTTTAATATGAATGTTTGTTAAATTCGAATGGTTGTGAATGATCTGGGTGTATGGAAACGGTCAGCGGCCGACCGGGATATTTTCCCTTCTGTGGACTCACAGCGAGTCCCGCGTCTGAAAGTCCTCCTTTCCCGGCTTCTGCTCACAGCGAGTCCGCGTCCGAAAGTCCTCCTGTCTCGGCTTCTGCTCGCTCACTAACCTCTGAATGAAAAACTGCTGTCTAGTGAAAGTTGAGGAGATTGTAAAATCTCCTTCACGTTTATATGAATATTGGTCAAATTCTATTGTTCATTTTACAGTCGGGATGTATGGAAACTGTGAGCCGCCGAGGGGGATCTTTTTTCCCGTCTGTAGACTCACAGTGAGTCCCGCGTCTGAAAGTCCTCCTGTCTCGGCTTCTGCTCACAGTGAGTCCCGCGTCTGAAAGTCCGCCTGTCTCGGCTTCTGCTCGCTCACTAACCTCAGAATGAAAAACTGCTGTCTAGTGAGAGGAGAGGAGAAAGTAAAATCTCAGCCAATTTAATAAAAGTGTGTGTCAAATTCTAATGTTCATCAACAATCTGGGTGTATGAAAGTGGCCGAGGGAGATCTTTTTCCCTTCTGTGGACTCACAGTGAGTATGGCACAATTAACGACTGCTGTCTCATGTGAAAGGAGAGACCTTCTTTAGAGGCTACATTTCAGACCAGTGTGTGAAAAAGCCCGAAAATCTACGTATCGCTGCTCAATATCTAATGTTTATCAACTTTCATTTCATGAATAAACAAAATAGACAGCAGTCTGAGGCCAGTGAGTCAACATCTGCGTTTTACTTCTTTCTGTCGCTGATGAAGCTCACAATTAACAAATGCTGTCTCCAGCCAAAGGATAGGAGAAAATGACAATTCAGCCACTTTAATATGAATGTTTGTTAAATTCGAATGGTTGTGAATGATCTGGGTGTATGGAAACGGTCAGCGGCCGACCGGGATATTTTCCCTTCTGTGGACTCACAGTGAGTCCCGCGTCTGAAAGTCCTCCTGTCTCGGCTTCTGCTCGCTCACTAACCTCAGAATGAAAAACTGCTGTCTAGTGAAAGGAGAGGAGATAGTAAAATCTCATTCACGTTTATATGAATATTGGTCAAATTCTATTGTTCATGTACAGTCGGGATGTATGGAAACTGTGAGCCGCCGAGGGGGATCTTTTTCCCTTCTGTCTACTCACAGTGAGTCCAGCGTCTGAAAGTACTCTCGTCTTGGCTTTGCTCGCTCATTAAGCTCAGAATTATCAAATGCTGTCTCCAGTGAACGGAGAAGAGAAGATGAGATTTCAGCCACTTTAATATGAATATTGGCCCAATTCTAATTTTAATGAACTGTATAGATGTATGGAGTAAGTCCGTGACCAAGGGGGAACATTTTCCCGTCTGTGGAATCACAGTGAGTCCCGCGTCTGAAAGTCCTCCTTTCCCGGCTTCTGCTCACAGCGAGTCCCGCGTCTGAAAGTCCTCCTTTCCCGCTTCTGCTCACAGCGAGTCCCCTCCTGTCTCGGCTTCTGCTCGCTCACTAACCTCAGAATGAAAAACTGCTGTCTAGTGAAAGTTGAGGAGATTGTAAAATCTCGTTCACGTTTATATGAATATTGGTCAAATTCTATTGTTCATGTACAATCAGGATGTATGGAAACTGTGAGCCGCGAGGGGGATCTTTTTTCCCGTCTGTAGACTCACAGTGAGTCCCGCGTCTGAAAGTCCTCCTGTCCCGGCTTCTGCTCACAGCGAGTCCCGCGTCTGAAAGTCCGCCTGTCTCGACTTCTGCTCGCTCACTAAGTTCAGAATGAAAAACTGCTGTCTAGTGAGAGGAGAGGAGAAAGTAAAATCTCAGCCAATTTAATAAAAGTGTGTGTCAAATTCTAATGTTCATCAACAATCTGGGTGTATGAAAGTGGCCGAGGGAGATCTTTTTCCCTTCTGTGGACTCACAGTGAGTATGGCACAATTAACGACTGCTGTCTCATGTGAAAGGAGAGACCTTCTTTAGAGGCTACATTTCAGACCAGTGTGTGAAAAAGCCCACGAAAATCTACGTATCGCTGCTCAATATCTAATGTTTATCAACTTTCATTTCATGAATAAACAAAATAGACAGCAGTCTGAGGCCAGTGAGTCAACATCTGCGTTTTACTTCTTTCTGTCGCTGATGAAGCTCACAATTAACAAATGCTGTCTCCAGCCAAAGGATAGGAGAAAATGACAATTCAGCCACTTTAATATGAATGTTGTTAAATTCGAATGGTTGTGAATGATCTGGGTGTATGGAAACGGTCAGCGGCCGACCGGGATATTTTCCCTTCTGTGGACTCACAGTGAGTCCCGCGTCTGAAAGTCCTCCTGTCTCGGCTTCTGCTCGCTCACTAACCTCAGAATGAAAAACTGCTGTCTAGTGAAAGGAGAGGAGATAGTAAAATCTCATTCACGTTTATATGAATATTGGTCAAATTCTATTGTTCATGTACAGTCGGGATGTATGGAAACTGTGAGCCGCCGAGGGGGATCTTTTTCCCTTCTGTCTACTCACAGTGAGTCCAGCGTCTGAAAGTACTCTCGTCTTGGCTTTGCTCGCTCATTAAGCTCAGAATTATCAAATGCTGTCTCCAGTGAACGGAGAAGAGAAGATGAGATTTCAGCCACTTTAGTATGAATATTGGCCAATTCTAATTTTAATGAACTGTATAGATGTATGGAGTAAGTCCGTGACCAAGGGGAACATTGTCCCGTCTGTGGAATCACAGTGAGTCCCGCGTCTGAAAGTCCTCCTTTCCCGGCTTCTGCTCACAGCGAGTCCGCGTGAAAGTCCTCCTTTCCTTCTGCTCACAGCGAGTCTGAAAGTCCTCCTGTCTCGGCTTCTGCTCGCTCACTAACCTCAGAATGAAAAACTGCTGTCTAGTGAAAGTTGAGGAGATTGTAAAATCTCGTTCACGTTTATATGAATATTGGTCAAATTCTATTGTTCATGTACAATCAGGATGTATGGAAACTGTGAGCCGCCGAGGGGGATCTTTTTTCCCGTCTGTAGACTCACAGTGAGTCCCGCGTCTGAAAGTCCTCCTGTCCCGGCTTCTGCTCACAGCGAGTCCGCGTCTGAAAGTCTGTCTCGACTTCTGCTCGCTCACTAAGTTCAGAATGAAAAACTGCTGTCTAGTGAGAGGAGAGGAGAAAGTAAAATCTCAGCCAATTTAATAAAAGTGTGTGTCAAATTCTAATGTTCATCAACAATCTGGGTGTATGAAAGTGGCCGAGAGAGATCTTTTTCCCTTCTGTGGACTCACAGTGAGTATGGCACAATTAACGACTGCTGTCTCATGTGAAAGGAGAGACCTTCTTTAGAGGCTACATTTCAGACCAGGGTGTGAAAAAGCCCACGAAAATCTACGTATCGCTGCTCAATATCTAATGTTTATCAACTTTCATTTCATGAATAAACAAAATAGACAGCAGTCTGAGGCCAGTGAGTCAACATCTGCGTTTTACTTCTTTCTGTCGCTGATGAAGCTCACAATTAACAAATGCTGTCTCCAGCCAAAGGATAGGAGAAAATGACAATTCAGCCACTTTAATATGAATGTTTGTTGAATTCGAATGGTTGTGAATGATCTGGGTGTATGGAAACGGTCAGCGGCCGACCGGGATATTTTCCCTTCTGTGGACTCACAGTGAGTCCCGCGTCTGAAAGTCCTCCTGTCTCGGCTTCTGCTCGCTCACTAACCTCAGAATGAAAAACTGCTGTCTAGTGAAAGGAGAGGAGATAGTAAAATCTCATTCACGTTTATATGAATATTGGTCAAATTCTATTGTTCATGTACAGTCGGGATGTATGGAAACTGTGAGCCGCCGAGGGGGATCTTTTTCCCTTCTGTCTACTCACAGTGAGTCCAGCGTCTGAAAGTACTCGTCTTGGCTTTGCTCGCTCATTAAGCTCAGAATTATCAAATGCTGTCTCCAGTGAACGGAGAAGAGAAGATGAGATTTCAGCCACTTTAGTATGAATATTGGCCAATTCTAATTTTAATGAACTGTAGATGTATGGAGTAAGTCCGTGACCAAGGGGGAACATTGTCCCGTCTGTGGAATCACAGTGAGTCCCGCGTCTGAAAGTCCTCCTTTCCCTTCTGCTCACAGCCAGGCTTCTGCTCACAGCGAGTCCCGCGTCTGAAAGTCCTCCTGTCTCGGCTTCTGCTCGCTCACTAACCTCAGAATGAAAAACTGCTGTCTAGTGAAAGTTGAGGAGATTGTAAAATCTCGTTCACGTTTATATGAATATTGGTCAAATTCTATTGTTCATGTACAATCAGGATGTATGGAAACTGTGAGCCGCCGAGGGGATCTTTTTTCCCGTCTGTAGACTCACAGTGAGTCCCGTCTGAAAGTCCTCCTGTCCCGGCTTCTGCTCACAGCGAGTCCCGCGTCTGAAAGTCCGCCTGTCTCGACTTCTGCTCGCTCACTAAGTTCAGAATGAAAAACTGCTGTCTAGTGAGAGGAGAGGAGAAAGTAAAATCTCAGCCAATTTAATAAAAGTGTGTGTCAAATTCTAATGTTCATCAACAATCTGGGTGTATGAAAGTGGCCGAGAGAGATCTTTTTCCCTTCTGTGGACTCACAGTGAGTATGGCACAATTAACGACTGCTGTCTCATGTGAAAGGAGAGACCTTCTTTAGAGGCTACATTTCAGACCAGGGTGTGAAAAAGCCCACGAAAATCTACGTATCGCTGCTCAATATCTAATGTTTATCAACTTTCATTTCATGAATAAACAAAATAGACAGCAGTCTGAGGCCAGTGAGTCAACATCTGCGTTTTACTTCTTTCTGTCGCTGATGAAGCTCACAATTAACAAATGCTGTCTCCAGCCAAAGGATAGGAGAAAATGACAATTCAGCCACTTTAATATGAATGTTTGTTGAATTCGAATGGTTGTGAATGATCTGGGTGTATGGAAACGGTCAGCGCCGACCGGGATATTTTCCCTTCTGTGGACTCACAGTGAGTCCCGCGTCTGAAAGTCCTCCTGTCTCGGCTTCTGCTCGCTCACTAACCTCAGAATGAAAAACTGCTGTCTAGTGAAAGGAGAGGAGATAGTAAAATCTCATTCACGTTTATATGAATATTGGTCAAATTCTATTGTTCATGTACAGTCGGGATGTATGGAAACTGTGAGCCGCCGAGGGGATCTTTTTCCCTTCTGTCTACTCACAGTGAGTCCAGCGTCTGAAAGTACTCTCGTCTTGGCTTTGCTCGCTCATTAAGCTCAGAATTATCAAATGCTGTCTCCAGTGAACGGAGAAGAGAAGATGAGATTTCAGCCACTTTAGTATGAATATTGGTCCAATTCTAATTTTAATGAACTGTATAGATGTATGGAGTAAGTCCGTGACCAAGGGGAACATTCCCGTCTGTGGAATCACAGTGAGTCCCGCGTCTGAAAGTCCTCCTTTCCCCTTCTGCTCACAGCGAGTCCCGCGTCTGAAAGTCCTCCTCACAGCGAGTCCCGCGTCTGAAAGTCCTCCTGTCTCGGCTTCTGCTCGCTCACTAACCTCAGAATGAAAAACTGCTGTCTAGTGAAAGTTGAGGAGATTGTAAAATCTCGTTCACGTTTATATGAATATTGGTCAAATTCTATTGTTCATGTACAATCAGGATGTATGGAAACTGTGAGCCGCCGAGGGGGATCTTTTTTCCCGTCTGTAGACTCACAGTGAGTCCCGCGTCTGAAAGTCCTCCTGTCCCTTCTGCTCACAAGTCCGCGTCTGAAAGTCCGCCTGTCTCGACTTCTGCTCGCTCACTAAGTTCAGAATGAAAAACTGCTGTCTAGTGAGAGGAGAGGAGAAAGTAAAATCTCAGCCAATTTAATAAAAGTGTGTGTCAAATTCTAATGTTCATCAACAATCTGGGTGTATGAAAGTGGCCGAGAGAGATCTTTTTCCCTTCTGTGGACTCACAGTGAGTATGGCACAATTAACGACTGCTGTCTCATGTGAAAGGAGAGACCTTCTTTAGAGGCTACATTTCAGACCAGGGTGTGAAAAAGCCCACGAAAATCTACGTATCGCTGCTCAATATCTAATGTTTATCACTTTCATTTCATGAATAAACAAAATAGACAGCAGTCTGAGGCCAGTGAGTCAACATCTGCGTTTTACTTCTTTCTGTCGCTGATGAAGCTCACAATTAACAAATGCTGTCTCCAGCCAAAGGATAGGAGAAAATGACAATTCAGCCACTTTAATATGAATGTTTGTTGAATTCGAATGGTTGTGAATGATCTGGGTGTATGGAAACGGTCAGCGGCCGACCGGGATATTTCCCTTCTGTGGACTCACAGTGAGTCCCGCGTCTGAAAGTCCTCCTGTCTCGGCTTCTGCTCGCTCACTAACCTCAGAATGAAAAACTGCTGTCTAGTGAAAGGAGAGGAGATAGTAAAATCTCATTCACGTTTATATGAATATTGGTCAAATTCTATTGTTCATGTACAGTCGGGATGTATGGAAACTGTGAGCCGCCGAGGGGGATCTTTTTCCCTCTGTCTACTCACAGTGAGTCCAGCGTCTGAAAGTACTCTCGTCTGGCTTTGCTCGCTCATTAAGCTCAGAATTATCAAATGCTGTCTCCAGTGAACGGAGAAGAGAAGATGAGATTTCAGCCACTTTAGTATGAATATTGGTCCAATTCTAATTTTAATGAACTGTATAGATGTATGGAGTAAGTCCGTGACCAAGGGGAACATTGTCCCGTCTGTGGAATCACAGTGAGTCAAAGTCAACAGTGAGTCCCGTCTGAAAGTCCTTTCCCGGCTTCTGCTCACAGCGAGTCCCGCGTCTGAAAGTCCTCCTGTCTCGGCTTCTGCTCGCTCACTAACCTCAGAATGAAAAACTGCTGTCTAGTGAAAGTTGAGGAGATTGTAAAATCTCGTTCACGTTTATATGAATATTGGCTATTGTTCATGTACAATCAGGATGTATGGAAACTGTGAGCCGCCGAGGGGGATTTTTCTGTAGTCTGAAACAGCGAGTCCCGCGTCTGAAAGTCCGCCTGTCTCGACTTCTGCTCGCTCACTAAGTTCAGAATGAAAACTGCTGTCTAGTGAGAGGAGAGGAGAAAGTAAAATCTCAGCCAATTTAATAAAAGTGTGTGTCAAATTCTAATGTTCATCAACAATCTGGGTGTATGAAAGTGGCCGAGAGAGATCTTTTTCCCTTCTGTGGACTCACAGTGAGTATGGCACAATTAACGACTGCTGTCTCATGTGAAAGGAGAGACCTTTTTAGAGGCTACATTTCAGACCAGGGTGTGAAAAAGCCCACGAAAATCTACGTATCGCTGCTCAATATCTAATGTTTATCAACTTTCATTTCATGAATAAACAAAATAGACAGCAGTCTGAGGCCAGTGAGTCAACATCTGCGTTTTACTTCTTTCTGTCGCTGATGAAGCTCACAATTAACAAATGCTGTCTCCAGCCAAAGGATAGGAGAAAATGACAATTCAGCCACTTTAATATGAATGTTTGTTGAATTCGAATGGTTGTGAATGATCTGGGTGTATGGAAACGGTCAGCGGCCGACCGGGATATTTTCCCTTCTGTGGACTCACAGTGAGTCCCGCGTCTGAAAGTCCTCCTGTCTCGGCTTCTGCTCGCTCACTAACCTCAGAATGAAAAACTGCTGTCTAGTGAAAGGAGAGGAGATAGTAAAATCTCATTCACGTTTATATGAATATTGGTCAAATTCTATTGTTCATGTACAGTCGGGATGTATGGAAACTGTGAGCCGCCGAGGGGGATCTTTTTCCCTTCTGTCTACTCACAGTGAGTCCAGCGTCTGAAAGTACTCTCGTCTTGGCTTTGCTCGCTCATTAAGCTCAGAATTATCAAATGCTGTCTCCAGTGAACGGAGAAGAGAAGATGAGATTTCAGCCACTTTAGTATGAATATTGGTCCCAATTCTAATTTTAATGAACTGTATAGATGTATGGAGTAAGTCCGTGACCAAGGGGGAACATTGTCCCGTCTGTGGAATCACAGTGAGTCCCGCGTCTGAAAGTCCTCCTTTCCCGCTTCTGCTGAGTCCCCGTCTGAAAGTCCTCCTTCCCGGCTTCTGCTCACAGCGAGTCCCGCGTCTGAAAGTCCTCCTGTCTCGGCTTCTGCTCGCTCACTAACCTCAGAATGAAAAACTGCTGTCTAGTGAAAGTTGAGGAGATTGTAAAATCTCGTTCACGTTTATATGAATATTGGTCAAATTCTATTGTTCATGTACAATCAGGATGTATGGAAACTGTGAGCCGCCGAGGGGATCTTTTTTCCCGTCTGTAGACTCACAGTGAGTCCCGCGTCTGAAAGTCCGTCCCGGCTTCTCTCCTCTGAAAGTCCGCCTGCTCGCTTCTGCTCGCTCACTAAGTTCAGAATGAAAAACTGCTGTCTAGTGAGAGGAGAGGAGAAAGTAAAATCTCAGCCAATTTAATAAAAGTGTGTGTCAAATTCTAATGTTCATCAACAATCTGGTGTATGAAAGTGGCCGAGAGAGATCTTTTTCCCTTCTGTGGACTCACAGTGAGTATGGCACAATTAACGACTGCTGTCTCATGTGAAAGGAGAGACCTTCTTTAGAGGCTACATTTCAGACCAGGGTGTGAAAAAGCCCACGAAAATCTACGTATCGCTGCTCAATATCTAATGTTTATCAACTTTCATTTCATGAATAAACAAAATAGACAGCAGTCTGAGGCCAGTGAGTCAACATCTGCGTTTTACTTCTTTCTGTCGCTGATGAAGCTCACAATTAACAAATGCTGTCTCCAGCCAAAGGATAGGAGAAAATGACAATTCAGCCACTTTAATATGAATGTTTGTTGAATTCGAATGGTTGTGAATGATCTGGGTGTATGGAAACGGTCAGCGGCCGACCGGGATATTTTCCCTTCTGTGGACTCACAGTGAGTCCCGCGTCTGAAAGTCCTCCTGTCTCGGCTTCTGCTCGCTCACTAACCTCAGAATGAAAAACTGCTGTCTAGTGAAAGGAGAGGAGATAGTAAAATCTCATTCACGTTTATATGAATATTGGTCAAATTCTATTGTTCATGTACAGTCGGGATGTATGGAAACTGTGAGCCGCCGAGGGGGATCTTTTTCCCTTCTGTCTACTCACAGTGAGTCCAGCGTCTGAAAGTACTCTCGTCTTGGCTTTGCTCGCTCATTAAGCTCAGAATTATCAAATGCTGTCTCCAGTGAACGGAGAAGAGAAGATGAGATTTCAGCCACTTTAGTATGAATATTGGTCCAATTCTAATTTTAATGAACTGTATAGATGTATGGAGTAAGTCCGTGACCAAGGGGAACATTGTCCCGTCTGTGGAATCACAGTGAGTCCCGCGTCTGAAAGTCCTCCTTTCCCGGCTTCTGCTCACAGCGAGTCCCGCGTCTGAAAGTCCTCCTTCCCGGCTTCTGCTCACAGCGAGTCCCGCGTCTGAAAGTCCTCCTGTCTCGGCTTGCTCGCTCACTAACCTCAGAATGAAAAACTGCTGTCTAGTGAAAGTTGAGGAGATTGTAAAATCTCGTTCACGTTTATATGAATATTGGTCAAATTCTATTGTTCATGTACAATCAGGATGTATGGAAACTGTGAGCCGCCGAGGGGATCTTTTTTCCCGTCTGTAGACTCACAGTGAGTCCGCGTCTGAAAGTCCTCCTGTCCCGGCTTCTGCTCACAGCGAGTCCCGCGTCTGAAAGTCCGCCTGTCTCGACTTCTGCTCGCTCACTAAGTTCAGAATGAAAAACTGCTGTCTAGTGAGAGGAGAGGAGAAAGTAAAATCTCAGCCAATTTAATAAAAGTGTGTGTCAAATTCTAATGTTCATCAACAATCTGGGTGTATGAAAGTGGCCGAGGGAGATCTTTTTCCCTTCTGTGGACTCACAGTGAGTATGGCACAATTAACGACTGCTGTCTCATGTGAAAGGAGAGACCTTCTTTAGAGGCTACATTTCAGACCAGTGTGTGAAAAAGCCCACGAAAATCTACGTATCGCTGCTCAATATCTAATGTTTATCAACTTTCATTTCATGAATAAACAAAATAGACAGCAGTCTGAGGCCAGTGAGTCAACATCTGCGTTTTACTTCTTTCTGTCGCTGATGAAGCTCACAATTAACAAATGCTGTCTCCAGCCAAAGGATAGGAGAAAATGACAATTCAGCCACTTTAATATGAATGTTTGTTAAATTCGAATGGTTGTGAATGATCTGGGTGTATGGAAACGGTCAGCGGCCGACCGGGATATTTTCCCTTCTGTGGACTCACAGTGTGTCCCGCGTCTGAAAGTCCTCCTGTCTCGGCTTCTGCTCGCTCACTAACCTCAGAATGAAAAACTGCTGTCTAGTGAAAGGAGAGGAGATAGTAAAATCTCATTCACGTTTATATGAATATTGGTCAAATTCTATTGTTCATGTACAGTCGGGATGTATGGAAACTGTGAGCCGCCGAGGGGATCTTTTTCCCTTCTGTCTACTCACAGTGAGTCCAGCGTCTGAAAGTACTCTCGTCTTGGCTTTGCTCGCTCATTAAGCTCAGAATTCTCAAATGCTGTCTCCAGTGAACGGAGAAGAGAAGATGAGATTTCAGCCACTTTAATATGAATATTGGCCCAATTCTAATTTTAATGAACTGTATAGATGTATGGAGTAAGTCCGTGACCAAGGGGAACATTTTCCCGTCTGTGGAATCACAGTGAGTCCGCGTCTGAAAGTCCTC
>NW_026116524.1:0-31373 GCF_001640805.2 Lates calcarifer
TGTGAAAAAGCCCACGAAAATCTACGTATCGCTGCTCAATATCTAATGTTTATCAACTTTCATTTCATGAATAAACAAAATAGACAGCAGTCTGAGGCCAGTGAGTCAACATCTGCGTTTTACTTCTTTCTGTCGCTGATGAAGCTCACAATTAACAAATGCTGTCTCCAGCCAAAGGATAGGAGAAAATGACAATTCAGCCACTTTAATATGAATGTTTGTTGAATTCGAATGGTTGTGAATGATCTGGGTGTATGGAAACGGTCAGCGGCCGACCGGGATATTTTCCCTTCTGTGGACTCACAGTGAGTCCCGCGTCTGAAAGTCCTCCTGTCTCGGCTTCTGCTCGCTCACTAACCTCAGAATGAAAAACTGCTGTCTAGTGAAAGGAGAGGAGATAGTAAAATCTCATTCACGTTTATATGAATATTGGTCAAATTCTATTGTTCATGTACAGTCGGGATGTATGGAAACTGTGAGCCGCCGAGGGGGATCTTTTTCCTTCTGTCTACTCACAGTGAGTCCAGCGTCTGAAAGTACTCTCGTCTTGGCTTTGCTCGCTCATTAAGCTCAGAATTATCAAATGCTGTCTCCAGTGAACGGAGAAGAGAAGATGAGATTTCAGCCACTTTAGTATGAATATTGGCCAATTCTAATTTTAATGAACTGTATAGATGTATGGAGTAAGTCCGTGACCAAGGGGGAACATTGTCCGTCTGTGGAATCACAGTGAGTCCCGCGTCTGAAAGTCCTCCTTTCCCGGCTTCTGCTCACAGCGAGTCCCGCGTCTGAAAGTCCTCCTTTTTCTGCTCACAGCGAGTCCTCTGAAAGTCCTCCTGTCTCGCTTCTGCTCGCTCACTAACCTCAGAATGAAAAACTGCTGTCTAGTGAAAGTTGAGGAGATTGTAAAATCTCGTTCACGTTTATATGAATATTGGTCAAATTCTATTGTTCATGTACAATCAGGATGTATGGAAACTGTGAGCCGCCGAGGGGGATCTTTTTTCCCGTCTGTAGACTCACAGTGAGTCCCGCGTCTGAAAGTCCTCCTGTCCCGGCTTCTGCTCACCCGCGTCTGAAAGTCCGCCTGTCTCGGCTTCTGCTCGCTCACTAAGTTCAGAATGAAAAACTGCTGTCTAGTGAGAGGAGAGGAGAAAGTAAAATCTCAGCCAATTTAATAAAAGTGTGTGTCAAATTCTAATGTTCATCAACAATCTGGGTGTATGAAAGTGGCCGAGAGAGATCTTTTTCCCTTCTGTGGACTCACAGTGAGTATGGCACAATTAACGACTGCTGTCTCATGTGAAAGGAGAGACCTTCTTTAGAGGCTACATTTCAGACCAGGTGTGAAAAAGCCACGAAAATCTACGTATCGCTGCTCAATATCTAATGTTTATCAACTTTCATTTCATGAATAAACAAAATAGACAGCAGTCTGAGGCCAGTGAGTCAACATCTGCGTTTTACTTCTTTCTGTCGCTGATGAAGCTCACAATTAACAAATGCTGTCTCCAGCCAAAGGATAGGAGAAAATGACAATTCAGCCACTTTAATATGAATGTTTGTTGAATTCGAATGGTTGTGAATGATCTGGGTGTATGGAAACGGTCAGCGGCCGACCGGGATATTTTCCCTTCTGTGGACTCACAGTGAGTCCCGCGTCTGAAAGTCCTCCTGTCTCGGCTTCTGCTCGCTCACTAACCTCAGAATGAAAAACTGCTGTCTAGTGAAAGGAGAGGAGATAGTAAAATCTCATTCACGTTTATATGAATATTGGTCAAATTCTATTGTTCATGTACAGTCGGGATGTATGGAAACTGTGAGCCGCCGAGGGGGATCTTTTTCCCTTCTGTCTACTCACAGTGAGTCCAGCGTCTGAAAGTACTCTCGTCTTGGCTTTGCTCGCTCATTAAGCTCAGAATTATCAAATGCTGTCTCCAGTGAACGGAGAAGAGAAGATGAGATTTCAGCCACTTTAGTATGAATATTGGCCCAATTCTAATTTTAATGAACTGTATAGATGTATGGAGTAAGTCCGTGACCAAGGGGGAACATTGTCCCGTCTGTGGAATCACAGTGAGTCCCGCGTCTGAAAGTCCTCCTTTCCCGGCTTCTGCTCACAGCGAGTCCCGCGTCTGAAAGTCCTCCTGTCTCGGCTTCTGCTCGCTCACTAACCTCAGAATGAAAAACTGCTGTCTAGTGAAAGTTGAGGAGATTGTAAAATCTCGTTCACGTTTATATGAATATTGGTCAAATTCTATTGTTCATGTACAATCAGGATGTATGGAAACTGTGAGCCGCCGAGGGGGATCTTTTTTCCCGTCTGTAGACTCACAGTGAGTCCCGCGTCTGAAAGTCCGCCTGTCTCGGCTTCTGCTCGCTCACTAAGTTCAGAATGAAAAACTGCTGTCTAGTGAGAGGAGAGGAGAAAGTAAAATCTCAGCCAATTTAATAAAAGTGTGTGTCAAATTCTAATGTTCATCAACAATCTGGGTGTATGAAAGTGGCCGAGAGAGATCTTTTTCCCTTCTGTGGACTCACAGTGAGTATGGCACAATTAACGACTGCTGTCTCATGTGAAAGGAGAGACCTTCTTTAGAGGCTACATTTCAGACCAGGGTGTGAAAAAGCCCACGAAAATCTACGTATCGCTGCTCAATATCTAATGTTTATCAACTTTCATTTCATGAATAAACAAAATAGACAGCAGTCTGAGGCCAGTGAGTCAACATCTGCGTTTTACTTCTTTCTGTCGCTGATGAAGCTCACAATTAACAAATGCTGTCTCCAGCCAAAGGATAGGAGAAAATGACAATTCAGCCACTTTAATATGAATGTTTGTTGAATTCGAATGGTTGTGAATGATCTGGGTGTATGGAAACGGTCAGCGGCCGACCGGGATATTTTCCCTTCTGTGGACTCACAGTGAGTCCCGCGTCTGAAAGTCCTCCTGTCTCGGCTTCTGCTCGCTCACTAACCTCAGAATGAAAAACTGCTGTCTAGTGAAAGGAGAGGAGATAGTAAAATCTCATTCACGTTTATATGAATATTGGTCAAATTCTATTGTTCATGTACAGTCGGGATGTATGGAAACTGTGAGCCGCCGAGGGGGATCTTTTTCCCTTCTGTCTACTCACAGTGAGTCCAGCGTCTGAAAGTACTCTCGTCTTGGCTTTGCTCGCTCATTAAGCTCAGAATTATCAAATGCTGTCTCCAGTGAACGGAGAAGAGAAGATGAGATTTCAGCCACTTTAGTATGAATATTGGCCCAATTCTAATTTTAATGAACTGTATAGATGTATGGAGTAAGTCCGTGACCAAGGGGGAACATTGTCCCGTCTGTGGAATCACAGTGAGTCCCGCGTCTGAAAGTCCTCCTTTCCCGGCTTCTGCTCACAGTGAGTCCCGCGTCTGAAAGTCCTCCTTTCCCGGCTTCTGCTCACAGCGAGTCCCGCGTCTGAAAGTCCTCCTGTCTCGGCTTCTGCTCGCTCACTAACCTCAGAATGAAAAACTGCTGTCTAGTGAAAGTTGAGGGAGATTGTAAAATCTCGTTCACGTTTATATGAATATTGGTCAAATTCTATTGTTCATGTACAATCAGGATGTATGGAAACTGTGAGCCGCGAGGGGGATCTTTTTTCCCGTCTGTAGACTCACAGTGAGTCCCGCGTCTGAAAGTCCTCCTGTCCCGGCTTCTGCTCACAGCGAGTCCCGCGTCTGAAAGTCGCCTGTCTCGACTTCTGCTCGCTCACTAAGTTCAGAATGAAAAAACTGCTGTCTAGTGAGAGGAGAGGAGAAAGTAAAATCTCAGCCAATTTAATAAAAGTGTGTGTCAAATTCTAATGTTCATCAACAATCTGGGTGTATGAAAGTGGCCGAGAGAGATCTTTTTCCCTTCTGTGGACTCACAGTGAGTATGGCACAATTAACGACTGCTGTCTCATGTGAAAGGAGAGACCTTCTTTAGAGGCTACATTTCAGACCAGGGTGTGAAAAAGCCCACGAAAATCTACGTATCGCTGCTCAATATCTAATGTTTATCAACTTTCATTTCATGAATAAACAAAATAGACAGCAGTCTGAGGCCAGTGAGTCAACATCTGCGTTTTACTTCTTTCTGTCGCTGATGAAGCTCACAATTAACAAATGCTGTCTCCAGCCAAAGGATAGGAGAAAATGACAATTCAGCCACTTTAATATGAATGTTTGTTGAATTCGAATGGTTGTGAATGATCTGGGTGTATGGAAACGGTCAGCGGCCGACCGGGATATTTTCCCTTCTGTGGACTCACAGTGAGTCCCGCGTCTGAAAGTCCTCCTGTCTCGGCTTCTGCTCGCTCACTAACCTCAGAATGAAAAACTGCTGTCTAGTGAAAGGAGAGGAGATAGTAAAATCTCATTCACGTTTATATGAATATTGGTCAAATTCTATTGTTCATGTACAGTCGGGATGTATGGAAACTGTGAGCCGCCGAGGGGGATCTTTTTCCCTTCTGTCTACTCACAGTGAGTCCAGCGTCTGAAAGTACTCTCGTCTTGGCTTTGCTCGCTCATTAAGCTCAGAATTATCAAATGCTGTCTCCAGTGAACGGAGAAGAGAAGATGAGATTTCAGCCACTTTAGTATGAATATTGGCCCAATTCTAATTTTAATGAACTGTATAGATGTATGGAGTAAGTCCGTGACCAAGGGGGAACATTGTCCCGTCTGTGGAATCACAGTGAGTCCCGCGTCTGAAAGTCCTCCCTTCTGCCACAGGAGTCCGGTCTGAAAGTCCTCCTTTCCCGGCTTCTGCTCACAGCGAGTCCCGCGTCTGAAAGTCCTCCTGTCTCGGCTTCTGCTCGCTCACTAACCTCAGAATGAAAAACTGCTGTCTAGTGAAAGTTGAGGAGATTGTAAAATCTCGTTCACGTTTATATGAATATTGGTCAAATTCTATTGTTCATGTACAATCAGGATGTATGGAAACTGTGAGCCGCCGAGGGGGATCTTTTTTTCCCGTCTGTAGACTCACAGTGAGTCCCGCGTCTGAAAGTCCGCCTGTCTCGGCTTCTGCTCGCTCACTAAGTTCAGAATGAAAAACTGCTGTCTAGTGAGAGGAGAGGAGAAAGTAAAATCTCAGCCAATTTAATAAAAGTGTGTGTCAAATTCTAATGTTCATCAACAATCTGGGTGTATGAAAGTGGCCGAGAGAGATCTTTTTCCCTTCTGTGGACTCACAGTGAGTATGGCACAATTAACGACTGCTGTCTCATGTGAAAGGAGAGACCTTCTTTAGAGGCTACATTTCAGACCAGGGTGTGAAAAAGCCCACGAAAATCTACGTATCGCTGCTCAATATCTAATGTTTATCAACTTTCATTTCATGAATAAACAAAATAGACAGCAGTCTGAGGCCAGTGAGTCAACATCTGCGTTTTACTTCTTTCTGTCGCTGATGAAGCTCACAATTAACAAATGCTGTCTCCAGCCAAAGGATAGGAGAAAATGACAATTCAGCCACTTTAATATGAATGTTTGTTGAATTCGAATGGTTGTGAATGATCTGGGTGTATGGAAACGGTCAGCGGGCCGACCGGGATATTTTCCCTTCTGTGGACTCACAGTGAGTCCCGCGTCTGAAAGTCCTCCTGTCTCGGCTTCTGCTCGCTCACTAACCTCAGAATGAAAAACTGCTGTCTAGTGAAAGGAGAGGAGATAGTAAAATCTCATTCACGTTTATATGAATATTGGTCAAATTCTATTGTTCATGTACAGTCGGGATGTATGGAAACTGTGAGCCGCCGAGGGGGATCTTTTTCCCTTCTGTCTACTCACAGTGAGTCCAGCGTCTGAAAGTACTCTCGTCTTGGCTTTGCTCGCTCATTAAGCTCAGAATTATCAAATGCTGTCTCCAGTGAACGGAGAAGAGAAGATGAGATTTCAGCCACTTTAGTATGAATATTGGTCCCAATTCTAATTTTAATGAACTGTATAGATGTATGGAGTAAGTCCGTGACCAAGGGGGAACATTGTCCCGTCTGTGGAATCACAGTGAGTCCCGCGTCTGAAAGTCCTCCTTTCCCGGCTTCTGCTCACAGTGAGTCCCGCGTCTGAAAGTCCTCCTTTCCCGGCTTCTGCTCACAGCGAGTCCCGCGTCTGAAAGTCCTCCTGTCTCGGCTTCTGCTCGCTCACTAACCTCAGAATGAAAAACTGCTGTCTAGTGAAAGTTGAGGAGATTGTAAAATCTCGTTCACGTTTATATGAATATTGGTCAAATTCTATTGTTCATGTACAATCAGGATGTATGGAAACTGTGAGCCGCCGAGGGGGATCTTTTTTTCCCGTCTGTAGACTCACAGTGAGTCCGCGTCTGAAGTCCTCCTGTCCCGGCTTCTGCTCACAGCGAGGTCCCGCGTCTGAAAGTCCGCCTGTCTCGACTTCTGCTCGCTCACTAAGTTCAGAATGAAAAACTGCTGTCTAGTGAGAGGAGAGGAGAAAGTAAAATCTCAGCCAATTTAATAAAAGTGTGTGTCAAATTCTAATGTTCATCAACAATCTGGGTGTATGAAAGTGGCCGAGAGAGATCTTTTTCCCTTCTGTGGACTCACAGTGAGTATGGCACAATTAACGACTGCTGTCTCATGTGAAAGGAGAGACCTTCTTTAGAGGCTACATTTCAGACCAGGGTGTGAAAAAGCCCACGAAAATCTACGTATCGCTGCCTCAATATCTAATGTTTATCAACTTTCATTTCATGAATAAACAAAATAGACAGCAGTCTGAGGGCCAGTGAGTCAACATCTGCGTTTTACTTCTTTCTGTCGCTGATGAAGCTCACAATTAACAATGCTGTCTCCAGCCAAAGGATAGGAGAAAATGACAATTCAGCCACTTTAATATGAATGTTTGTTAAATTCGAATGGTTGTGAATGCTCTGGGGTGTATGGAAACGGTCAGCGGCCGACCGGGATATTTTCCCTTCTGTGGACTCACAGTGAGTCCCCGCGTCTGAAAGTCCTCCTGTCTCGGCTTCTGCTCGCTCACTAACCTCAGAATGAAAAACTGCTGTCTAGTGAAAGGAGAGGAGATAGTAAAATCTCATTCACGTTTATATGAATATTGGTCAAATTCTATTGTTCATTTACAGTCGGGATGTATGGAAACTGTGAGCCGCCGAGGGGGATCTTTTTCCCTTCTGTCTACTCACAGTGAGTCCAGCGTCTGAAAGTACTCTCGTCTTGGCTTTGCTCGCTCATTAAGCTCAGAATTATCAAATGCTGTCTCCAGTGAACGGAGAAGAGAAGATGAGATTCAGCCACTTTAGTATGAATATTGGCCCAATTCTAATTTTAATGAACTGTATAGATGTATGGAGTAAGTCCGTGACCAAGGGGAACATTGTCCGTCTGTGGAATCACAGTGAGTCCCGCGTCTGAAAGTCCTCCTTTCCCGGCTTCTGCTCACAGCGAGTCCCGCGTCTGAAAGTCCTCCTGTCTCGGCTTCTGCTCGCTCACTAACCTCAGAATGAAAACTGCTGTCTAGTGAAAGTTGAGGAGATTGTAAAATCTCGTTCACGTTTATATGAATATTGGTCAAATTCTATTGTTCATGTACAATCAGGATGTATGGAAACTGTGAGCCGCCGAGGGGGATCTTTTTTCCCGTCTGTAGACTCACAGTGAGTCCCGCGTCTGAAAGTCCGCCTGTCTCGCTTCTGCTCGCTCACTAAGTTCAGAATGAAAAACTGCTGTCTAGTGAGAGGAGAGGAGAAAGTAAAATCTCAGCCAATTTAATAAAAGTGTGTGTCAAATTCTAATGTTCATCAACAATCTGGGTGTATGAAAGTGGCCGAGAGAGATCTTTTTCCCTTCTGTGGACTCACAGTGAGTATGGCACAATTAACGACTGCTGTCTCATGTGAAAGGAGAGACCTTCTTTAGAGGCTACATTTCAGACCAGGGTGTGAAAAAGCCCACGAAAATCTACGTATCGCTGCTCAATATCTAATGTTTATCAACTTTCATTTCATGAATAAACAAAATAGACAGCAGTCTGAGGCCAGTGAGTCAACATCTGTTTTACTTCTTTCTGTCGCTGATGAAGCTCACAATTAACAAATGCTGTCTCCAGCCAAAGGATAGGAGAAAATGACAATTCAGCCACTTTAATATGAATGTTTGTTGAATTCGAATGGTTGTGAATGATCTGGGTGTAAACGGTTGAATTAGATGCTCTGAGTGAGTCCCGCGTCTGAAAGTCCTCCTGTCTCGGCTTCTGCTCGCTCACTAACCTCAGAATGAAAAACTGCTGTCTAGTGAAAGGAGAGGAGATAGTAAAATCTCATTCACGTTTATATGAATATTGGTCAAATTCTATTGTTCATGTACAGTCGGGATGTATGGAAACTGTGAGCCGCCGAGGGGATCTTTTTCCCTTCTGTCTACTCACAGTGAGTCCAGCGTCTGAAAGTACTCGTCTTGGCTTTGCTCGCTCATTAAGCTCAGAATTATCAAATGCTGTCTCCAGTGAACGGAGAAGAGAAGATGAGATTTCAGCCACTTTAGTATGAATATTGGTCCAATTCTAATTTTAATGAACTGTATAGATGTATGGAGTAAGTCCGTGACCAAGGGGGAACATTGTCCCGTCTGTGGAATCACAGTGAGTCCCGCGTCTGAAAGTCCTCCTTTCCCGGCTTCTGCTCACAGCGAGTCCCGCGTCTGAAAGTCCTCCTTTTTCTGCTCTCAAAGTCCTCCTGTCTCGGCTTCTGCTCGCTCACTAACCTCAGAATGAAAAACTGCTGTCTAGTGAAAGTTGAGGAGATTGTAAAATCTCGTTCACGTTTATATGAATATTGGTCAAATTCTATTGTTCATGTACAATCAGGATGTATGGAAACTGTGAGCCGCCGAGGGGATCTTTTTTCCCGTCTGTAGACTCACAGTGAGTCCCGCGTCTGAAAGTCCGCCTGTCTCGGCTTCTGCTCGCTCACTAAGTTCAGAATGAAAAACTGCTGTCTAGTGAGAGGAGAGGAGAAAGTAAAATCTCAGCCAATTTAATAAAAGTGTGTGTCAAATTCTAATGTTCATCAACAATCTGGGTGTATGAAAGTGGCCGAGAGAGATCTTTTTCCCTTCTGTGGACTCACAGTGAGTATGGCACAATTAACGACTGCTGTCTCATGTGAAAGGAGAGACCTTCTTTAGAGGCTACATTTCAGACCAGGGTGTGAAAAAGCCCACGAAAATCTACGTATCGCTGCTCAATATCTAATGTTTATCAACTTTCATTTCATGAATAAACAAAATAGACAGCAGTCTGAGGCCAGTGAGTCAACATCTGCGTTTTACTTCTTTCTGTCGCTGATGAAGCTCACAATTAACAAATGCTGTCTCCAGCCAAAGGATAGGAGAAAATGACAATTCAGCCACTTTAATATGAATGTTTGTTGAATTCGAATGGTTGTGAATGATCTGGGTGTATGGAAACGGTCAGCGGCCGACCGGGATATTTTCCCTTCTGTGGACTCACAGTGAGTCCCGCGTCTGAAAGTCCGCCTGTCTCGGCTTCTGCTCGCTCACTAACCTCAGAATGAAAAACTGCTGTCTAGTGAAAGGAGAGGAGATAGTAAAATCTCATTCACGTTTATATGAATATTGGTCAAATTCTATTGTTCATGTACAGTCGGGATGTATGGAAACTGTGAGCCGCCGAGGGGGATCTTTTTCCCTTCTGTCTACTCACAGTGAGTCCAGCGTCTGAAAGTACTCTCGTCTTGGCTTTGCTCGCTCATTAAGCTCAGAATTATCAAATGCTGTCTCCAGTGAACGGAGAAGAGAAGATGAGATTTCAGCCACTTTAATATGAATATTGGCCCAATTCTAATTTTAATGAACTGTATAGATGTATGGAGTAAGTCCGTGACCAAGGGGGAACATTGTCCCGTCTGTGGAATCACAGTGAGTCCCGCGTCTGAAAGTCCTCCTTTCCCGGCTTCTGCTCACAGCGAGTCCCGCGTCTGAAAGTCCTCCTGTCTCGGCTTCTGCTCGCTCACTAACCTCAGAATGAAAAACTGCTGTCTAGTGAAAGTTGAGGAGATTGTAAAATCTCGTTCACGTTTATATGAATATTGGTCAAATTCTATTGTTCATGTACAATCAGGATGTATGGAAACTGTGAGCCGCCGAGGGGGATCTTTTTTCCCGTCTGTAGACTCACAGTGAGTCCCGCGTCTGAAAGTCCGCCTGTCTCGGCTTCTGCTCGCTCACTAAGTTCAGAATGAAAAACTGCTGTCTAGTGAGAGGAGAGGAGAAAGTAAAATCTCAGCCAATTTAATAAAAGTGTGTGTCAAATTCTAATGTTCATCAACAATCTGGGTGTATGAAAGTGGCCGAGGAGATCTTTTTCCCTTCTGTGGACTCACAGTGAGTATGGCACAATTAACGACTGCTGTCTCATGTGAAAGGAGAGACCTTCTTTAGAGGCTACATTTCAGACCAGGGTGTGAAAAAGCCCACGAAAATCTACGTATCGCTGCTCAATATCTAATGTTTATCAACTTTCATTTCATGAATAAACAAAATAGACAGCAGTCTGAGGCCAGTGAGTCAACATCTGCGTTTTACTTCTTTCTGTCGCTGATGAAGCTCACAATTAACAAATGCTGTCTCCAGCCAAAGGATAGGAGAAAATGACAATTCAGCCACTTTAATATGAATGTTTGTTAAATTCGAATGGTTGTGAATGATCTGGGTGTATGGAAACGGTCAGCGGCCGACCGGGATATTTTCCCTTCTGTGGACTCACAGTGAGTCCCGCGTCTGAAAGTCCTCCTGTCTCGGCTTCTGCTCGCTCACTAACCTCAGAATGAAAAACTGCTGTCTAGTGAAAGGAGAGGAGATAGTAAAATCTCATTCACGTTTATATGAATATTGGTCAAATTCTATTGTTCATGTACAGTCGGGATGTATGGAAACTGTGAGCCGCCGAGGGGGATCTTTTTCCCTTCTGTCTACTCACAGTGAGTCCAGCGTCTGAAAGTACTCTCGTCTTGGCTTTGCTCGCTCATTAAGCTCAGAATTATCAAATGCTGTCTCCAGTGAACGGAGAAGAGAAGATGAGATTTCAGCCACTTTAGTATGAATATTGGCCCAATTCTAATTTTAATGAACTGTATAGATGTATGGAGTAAGTCCGTGACCAAGGGGGAACATTTCCCGTCTGTGGAATCACAGTGAGTCCCGCGTCTGAAAGTCCTCCTTTCCCGGCTTCTGCTCACGAGTCCGCGTCTGAAAGTCGAGTCTCTGAAAGTCCGCCTGTCTCGGCTTCTGCTCGCTCACTAAGTTCAGAATGAAAAACTGCTGTCTAGTGAGAGGAGAGGAGAAAGTAAAATCTCAGCCAATTTAATAAAAGTGTGTGTCAAATTCTAATGTTCATCAACAATCTGGGTGTATGAAAGTGGCCGAGGGAGATCTTTTTCCCTTCTGTGGACTCACAGTGAGTATGGCACAATTAACGACTGCTGTCTCATGTGAAAGGAGAGACCTTCTTTAGAGGCTACATTTCAGACCAGTGTGTGAAAAAGCCCACGAAAATCTACGTATCGCTGCTCAATATCTAATGTTTATCAACTTTCATTTCATGAATAAACAAAATAGACAGCAGTCTGAGGCCAGTGAGTCAACATCTGCGTTTTACTTCTTTCTGTCGCTGATGAAGCTCACAATTAACAAATGCTGTCTCCAGCCAAAGGATAGGAGAAAATGACAATTCAGCCACTTTAATATGAATGTTTGTTAAATTCGAATGGTTGTGAATGATCTGGGTGTATGGAAACGGTCAGCGGCCGACCGGGATATTTTCCCTTCTGTGGACTCACAGTGTGTCCCGCGTCTGAAAGTCCGCCTGTCTCGGCTTCTGCTCGCTCACTAACCTCAGAATGAAAAACTGCTGTCTAGTGAAAGGAGAGGAGATAGTAAAATCTCATTCACGTTTATATGAATATTGGTCAAATTCTATTGTTCATGTACAGTCGGGATGTATGGAAACTGTGAGCCGCCGAGGGGGATCTTTTTCCCTTCTGTCTACTCACAGTGAGTCCAGCGTCTGAAAGTATTCTCGTCTTGGCTTTGCTCGCTCATTAAGCTCAGAATTCTCAAATGCTGTCTCCAGTGAACGGAGAAGAGAAGATGAGATTTCAGCCACTTTAATATGAATATTGGCCCAATTCTAATTTTAATGAACTGTATAGATGTATGGAGTAAGTCCGTGACCAAGGGGGAACATTTTCCCGTCTGTGGAATCACAGTGAGTCCCGCGTCTGAAAGTCCTCCTTTCCCCGGCTTCTGCTCACAGCGAGTCCCGCGTCTGAAAGTCCTCCTTTCCCGGCTTCTGCTCACAGCGAGTCCCGCGTCTGAAAGTCCGCCTGTCTCGGCTTCTGCTCTTCACCAAGTTCAGAATGAAAAACTGCTGTCTAGTGAGAGGAGAGGAGAAAGTAAAATCTCAGCCAATTTAATAAAAGTGTGTGTCAAATTCTAATGTTCATCAACAATCTGGGTGGTATGAAAGTGGCCGAGGGAGATCTTTTTTCCCTTCTGTGGACTCACAGTGAGTATGGCACAATTAACGACTGCTGTCTCATGTGAAAGGAGAGACCTTCTTTAGAGGCTACATTTCAGATCAGTGTGGTGAAAAAGCCCACGAAAATCTACGTATCGCTGCTCAATATCTAAAGTTTATCAACTTTCATTTCATGAATAAACAAAATAGACAGCAGTCTGAGGCCAGTGAGTCAACATCTGCGTTTTACTTCTTTCTGTCGCTGATGAAGCTCACAATTAACAAATGCTGTCTCCAGCCAAAGGATAGGAGAAAATGACAATTCAGCCACTTTAATATGAATGTTTGTTAAATTCGAATGGTTGTGAATGATCTGGGTGTATGGAAACGGTCAGCGGCCCGACCGGGATATTTTCCCTTCTGTGGACTCACAGTGTGTCCCGCGTCTGAAAGTCCGCCTGTCTCGGCTTCTGCTCGTTCACTAACCTCAGAATGAAAAACTGCTGTCTAGTGAAAGGAGAGGAGATAGTAAAATCTCATTCACGTTTATATGAATATTGGTCAAATTCTATTGTTCATGTACAGTCGGGATGTATGGAAACTGTGAGCCGCCGAGGGGGATCTTTTTCCCTTCTGTCTACTCACAGTGAGTCCAGCGTCTGAAAGTATTCTCGTCTTGGCTTTGCTCGCTCATTAAGCTCAGAATTCTCAAATGCTGTCTCCAGTGAACGGAGAAGAGAAGATGAGATTTCAGCCACTTTAATATGAATATTGGCCCAATTCTAATTTTAATGAACTGTATAGATGTATGGAGTAAGTCCGTGACCAAGGGGGAACATTTTCCCGTCTGTGGAATCACAGTGAGTCCCGCGTCTGAAAGTCCTCCTTTCCCGCTTCTGCTCACAGCGAGTCCCGCGTCTGAAAGTCCGCCTGTCTCGGCTTCTGCTCGCTCACTAACCTCTGAATGAAAAACTGCTGTCTAGTGAAAGGAGAGGAGATAGTAAAATCTCATTCACGTTTATATGAATATTGGTCAAATTCTATTGTTCATTTACAGTCGGGATGTATGGAAACTGTGAACCGCCGAGGGGATCTTTTTCCCGTCTGTAGACTCACAGTGAGTCCCGCGTCTGAAAGTCCGCCTGTCTCGGCTTCTGCTCGCTCACTAAGTTCAGAATGAAAAACTGCTGTCTAGTGAGAGGAGAGGAGAAAGTAAAATCTCAGCCAATTTAATAAAAGTGTGTGTCAAATTCTAATGTTCATCAACAATCTGGGTGTATGAAAGTGGCCGAGGGAGATCTTTTTCCCTTCTGTGGACTCACAGTGAGTATGGCACAATTAACGACTGCTGTCTCATGTGAAAGGAGAGACCTTCTTTAGAGGCTACATTTCAGACCAGTGTGTGAAAAAGCCCACGAAAATCTACGTATCGCTGCTCAATATCTAATGTTTATCAACTTTCATTTCATGAATAAACAAAATAGACAGCAGTCTGAGGCCAGTGAGTCAACATCTGCGTTTTACTTCTTTCTGTCGCTGATGAAGCTCACAATTAACAAATGCTGTCTCCAGCCAAAGGATAGGAGAAAATGACAATTCAGCCACTTTAATATGAATGTTTGTTAAATTCGAATGGTTGTGAATGATCTGGGTGTATGGAAACGGTCAGCGGCCGACCGGGATATTTTCCCTTCTGTGGACTCACAGTGTGTCCCGCGTCTGAAAGTCCGCCTGTCTCGGCTTCTGCTCGTTCACTAACCTCAGAATGAAAAACTGCTGTCTAGTGAAAGGAGAGGAGATAGTAAAATCTCATTCACGTTTATATGAATATTGGTCAAATTCTATTGTTCATGTACAGTCGGGATGTATGGAAACTGTGAGCCGCCGAGGGGGATCTTTTTCCCTTCTGTCTACTCACAGTGAGTCCAGCGTCTGAAAGTATTCTCGTCTTGGCTTTGCTCGCTCATTAAGCTCAGAATTCTCAAATGCTGTCTCCAGTGAACGGAGAAGAGAAGATGAGATTTCAGCCACTTTAATATGAATATTGGCCCAATTCTAATTTTAATGAACTGTATAGATGTATGGAGTAAGTCCGTGACCAAGGGGGAACATTTTCCCGTCTGTGGAATCACAGTGAGTCCCGCGTCTGAAAGTCCGCCTGTCTCGGCTTCTGCTCGCTCACTAACCTCTGAATGAAAACTGCTGTCTAGTGAAAGGAGAGGAGATAGTAAAATCTCATTCACGTTTATATGAATATTGGTCAAATTCTATTGTTCATTTACAGTCGGGATGTATGGAAACTGTGAACCGCCGAGGGGATCTTTTTTCCCGTCTGTAGACTCACAGTGAGTCCCGCGTCTGAAAGTCCGCCTGTCTCGGCTTCTGCTCGCTCACTAAGTTCAGAATGAAAAACTGCTGTCTAGTGAGAGGAGAGGAGAAAGTAAAATCTCAGCCAATTTAATAAAAGTGTGTGTCAAATTCTAATGTTCATCAACAATCTGGGTGTATGAAAGTGGCCGAGGGAGATCTTTTTCCCTTCTGTGGACTCACAGTGAGTATGGCACAATTAACGACTGCTGTCTCATGTGAAAGGAGAGACCTTCTTTAGAGGCTACATTTCAGACCAGTGTGTGAAAAAGCCCACGAAAATCTACGTATCGCTGCTCAATATCTAATGTTTATCAACTTTCATTTCATGAATAAACAAAATAGACAGCAGTCTGAGGCCAGTGAGTCAACATCTGCGTTTTACTTCTTTCTGTCGCTGATGAAGCTCACAATTAACAAATGCTGTCTCCAGCCAAAGGATAGGAGAAAATGACAATTCAGCCACTTTAATATGAATGTTTGTTAAATTCGAATGGTTGTGAATGATCTGGGTGTATGGAAACGGTCAGCGCCGACCGGGATATTTTCCCTTCTGTGGACTCACAGTGTGTCCCGCGTCTGAAAGTCCGCCTGTCTCGGCTTCTGCTCGTTCACTAACCTCAGAATGAAAACTGCTGTCTAGTGAAAGGAGAGGAGATAGTAAAATCTCATTCACGTTTATATGAATATTGGTCAAATTCTATTGTTCATGTACAGTCGGGATGTATGGAAACTGTGAGCCGCCGAGGGGGATCTTTTTCCCTTCTGTCTACTCACAGTGAGTCCAGCGTCTGAAAGTATTCTCGTCTTGGCTTTGCTCGCTCATTAAGCTCAGAATTCTCAAATGCTGTCTCCAGTGAACGGAGAAGAGAAGATGAGATTTCAGCCACTTTAATATGAATATTGGCCCAATTCTAATTTTAATGAACTGTATAGATGTATGGAGTAAGTCCGTGACCAAGGGGGAACATTTTCCCGTCTGTGGAATCACAGTGAGTCCCGCGTCTGAAAGTCCTCCTTTCCCGGCTTCTGCTCACAGCGAGTCCCGCGTCTGAAAGTCCGCCTGTCTCGGCTTCTGCTCGCTCACTAACCTCTGAATGAAAAACTGCTGTCTAGTGAAAGGAGAGGAGATAGTAAAATCTCATTCACGTTTATATGAATATTGGTCAAATTCTATTGTTCATTTACAGTCGGATGTATGGAAACTGTGAACCGCCGAGGGGGATCTTTTTTCCCGTCTGTAGACTCACAGTGAGTCCCGCGTCTGAAAGTCCGCCTGTCTCGGCTTCTGCTCGCTCACTAAGTTCAGAATGAAAAACTGCTGTCTAGTGAGAGGAGAGGAGAAAGTAAAATCTCAGCCAATTTAATAAAAGTGTGTGTCAAATTCTAATGTTCATCAACAATCTGGGTGTATGAAAGTGGCCGAGGGAGATCTTTTTCCCTTCTGTGGACTCACAGTGAGTATGGCACAATTAACGACTGCTGTCTCATGTGAAAGGAGAGACCTTCTTTAGAGGCTACATTTCAGACCAGTGTGTGAAAAAGCCCACGAAAATCTACGTATCGCTGCTCAATATCTAATGTTTATCAACTTTCATTTCATGAATAAACAAAATAGACAGCAGTCTGAGGCCAGTGAGTCAACATCTGCGTTTTACTTCTTTCTGTCGCTGATGAAGCTCACAATTAACAAATGCTGTCTCCAGCCAAAGGATAGGAGAAAATGACAATTCAGCCACTTTAATATGAATGTTTGTTAAATTCGAATGGTTGTGAATGATCTGGGTGTATGGAAACGGTCAGCGGCCGACCGGGATATTTTCCCTTCTGTGGACTCACAGTGTGTCCCGCGTCTGAAAGTCCGCCTGTCTCGGCTTCTGCTCGTTCACTAACCTCAGAATGAAAAACTGCTGTCTAGTGAAAGGAGAGGAGATAGTAAAATCTCATTCACGTTTATATGAATATTGGTCAAATTCTATTGTTCATGTACAGTCGGGATGTATGGAAACTGTGAGCCGCCGAGGGGGATCTTTTTCCCTTCTGTCTACTCACAGTGAGTCCAGCGTCTGAAAGTATTCTCGTCTTGGCTTTGCTCGCTCATTAAGCTCAGAATTCTCAAATGCTGTCTCCAGTGAACGGAGAAGAGAAGATGAGATTTCAGCCACTTTAATATGAATATTGGCCCAATTCTAATTTTAATGAACTGTATAGATGTATGGAGTAAGTCCGTGACCAAGGGGGAACATTTTCCCGTCTGTGGAATCACAGTGAGTCCCGCGTCTGAAAGTCCTCCTTTCCCGGCTTCTGCTCACAGCGAGTCCCGCGTCTGAAAGTCCGCCTGTCTCGGCTTCTGCTCGCTCACTAACCTCTGAATGAAAAACTGCTGTCTAGTGAAAGGAGAGGAGATAGTAAAATCTCATTCACGTTTATATGAATATTGGTCAAATTCTATTGTTCATTTACAGTCGGGATGTATGGAAACTGTGAACCGCCGAGGGGGATCTTTTTTCCCGTCTGTAGACTCACAGTGAGTCCCGCGTCTGAAAGTCCGCCTGTCTCGGCTTCTGCTCGCTCACTAAGTTCAGAATGAAAAACTGCTGTCTAGTGAGAGGAGAGGAGAAAGTAAAATCTCAGCCAATTTAATAAAAGTGTGTGTCAAATTCTAATGTTCATCAACAATCTGGGTGTATGAAAGTGGCCGAGGGAGATCTTTTTCCCTTCTGTGGACTCACAGTGAGTATGGCACAATTAACGACTGCTGTCTCATGTGAAAGGAGAGACCTTCTTTAGAGGCTACATTTCAGATCAGTGTGTGAAAAAGCCCACGAAAATCTACGTATCGCTGCTCAATATCTAAAGTTTATCAACTTTCATTTCATGAATAAACAAAATAGACAGCAGTCTGAGGCCAGTGAGTCAACATCTGCGTTTTACTTCTTTCTGTCGCTGATGAAGCTCACAATTAACAAATGCTGTCTCCAGCCAAAGGATAGGAGAAAATGACAATTCAGCCACTTTAATATGAATGTTTGTTAAATTCGAATGGTTGTGAATGATCTGGGTGTATGGAAACGGTCAGCGGCCGACCGGGATATTTTCCCTTCTGTGGACTCACAGTGTGTCCCGCGTCTGAAAGTCCGCCTGTCTCGGCTTCTGCTCGTTCACTAACCTCAGAATGAAAAACTGCTGTCTAGTGAAAGGAGAGGAGATAGTAAAATCTCATTCACGTTTATATGAATATTGGTCAAATTCTATTGTTCATGTACAGTCGGGATGTATGGAAACTGTGAGCCGCCGAGGGGGATCTTTTTCCCTTCTGTCTACTCACAGTGAGTCCAGCGTCTGAAAGTATTCTCGTCTTGGCTTTGCTCGCTCATTAAGCTCAGAATTCTCAAATGCTGTCTCCAGTGAACGGAGAAGAGAAGATGAGATTTCAGCCACTTTAATATGAATATTGGCCCAATTCTAATTTTAATGAACTGTATAGATGTATGGAGTAAGTCCGTGACCAAGGGGGAACATTTTCCCGTCTGTGGAATCACAGTGAGTCCCGCGTCTGAAAGTCCTCCTTTCCCGGCTTCTGCTCACAGCGAGTCCCGCGTCTGAAAGTCCGCCTGTCTCGGCTTCTGCTCGCTCACTAACCTCTGAATGAAAAACTGCTGTCTAGTGAAAGGAGAGGAGATAGTAAAATCTCATTCACGTTTATATGAATATTGGTCAAATTCTATTGTTCATTTACAGTCGGGATGTATGGAAACTGTGAACCGCCGAGGGGGATCTTTTTTCCCGTCTGTAGACTCACAGTGAGTCCCGCGTCTGAAAGTCCGCCTGTCTCGGCTTCTGCTCGCTCACTAAGTTCAGAATGAAAAACTGCTGTCTAGTGAGAGGAGAGGAGAAAGTAAAATCTCAGCCAATTTAATAAAAGTGTGTGTCAAATTCTAATGTTCATCAACAATCTGGGTGTATGAAAGTGGCCGAGGGAGATCTTTTTCCCTTCTGTGGACTCACAGTGAGTATGGCACAATTAACGACTGCTGTCTCATGTGAAAGGAGAGACCTTCTTTAGAGGCTACATTTCAGACCAGTGTGTGAAAAAGCCCACGAAAATCTACGTATCGCTGCTCAATATCTAATGTTTATCAACTTTCATTTCATGAATAAACAAAATAGACAGCAGTCTGAGGCCAGTGAGTCAACATCTGCGTTTTACTTCTTTCTGTCGCTGATGAAGCTCACAATTAACAAATGCTGTCTCCAGCCAAAGGATAGGAGAAAATGACAATTCAGCCACTTTAATATGAATGTTTGTTAAATTCGAATGGTTGTGAATGATCTGGGTGTATGGAAACGGTCAGCGGCCGACCGGGATATTTTCCCTTCTGTGGACTCACAGTGTGTCCCGCGTCTGAAAGTCCGCCTGTCTCGGCTTCTGCTCGTTCACTAACCTCAGAATGAAAAACTGCTGTCTAGTGAAAGGAGAGGAGATAGTAAAATCTCATTCACGTTTATATGAATATTGGTCAAATTCTATTGTTCATGTACAGTCGGGATGTATGGAAACTGTGAGCCGCCGAGGGGGATCTTTTTCCCTTCTGTCTACTCACAGTGAGTCCAGCGTCTGAAAGTATTCTCGTCTTGGCTTTGCTCGCTCATTAAGCTCAGAATTCTCAAATGCTGTCTCCAGTGAACGGAGAAGAGAAGATGAGATTTCAGCCACTTTAATATGAATATTGGCCCAATTCTAATTTTAATGAACTGTATAGATGTATGGAGTAAGTCCGTGACCAAGGGGGAACATTTTCCCGTCTGTGGAATCACAGTGAGTCCCGCGTCTGAAAGTCCGCCTGTCTCGGCTTCTGCTCGCTCACTAACCTCTGAATGAAAAACTGCTGTCTAGTGAAAGGAGAGGAGATAGTAAAATCTCATTCACGTTTATATGAATATTGGTCAAATTCTATTGTTCATTTACAGTCGGGATGTATGGAAACTGTGAACCGCCGAGGGGGATCTTTTTTCCCGTCGTAGACTCACAGTGAGTCCCGCGTCTGAAAGTCCGCCTGTCTCGGCTTCTGCTCGCTCACTAAGTTCAGAATGAAAAACTGCTGTCTAGTGAGAGGAGAGGAGAAAGTAAAATCTCAGCCAATTTAATAAAGTGTGTGTCAAATTCTAATGTTCATCAACAATCTGGGTGTATGAAAGTGGCCGAGGGAGATCTTTTTCCCTTCTGTGGACTCACAGTGAGTATGGCACAATTAACGACTGCTGTCTCATGTGAAAGGAGAGACCTTCTTTAGAGGCTACATTTCAGATCAGTGTGTGAAAAAGCCCACGAAAATCTACGTATCGCTGCTCAATATCTAAAGTTTATCAACTTTCATTTCATGAATAAACAAAATAGACAGCAGTCTGAGGCCAGTGAGTCAACATCTGCGTTTTACTTCTTTCTGTCGCTGATGAAGCTCACAATTAACAAATGCTGTCTCCAGCCAAAGGATAGGAGAAAATGACAATTCAGCCACTTTAATATGAATGTTTGTTAAATTCGAATGGTTGTGAATGATCTGGGTGTATGGAAACGGTCGGCGGCCGACCGGGATATTTTCCCTTCTGTGGACTCACAGTGTGTCCCGCGTCTGAAAGTCCGCCTGTCTCGGCTTCTGCTCGTTCACTAACCTCAGAATGAAAAACTGCTGTCTAGTGAAAGGAGAGGAGATAGTAAAATCTCATTCACGTTTATATGAATATTGGTCAAATTCTATTGTTCATGTACAGTCGGGATGTATGGAAACTGTGAGCCGCCGAGGGGGATCTTTTTCCCTTCTGTCTACTCACAGTGAGTCCAGCGTCTGAAAGTATTCTCGTCTTGGCTTTGCTCGGCTCATTAAGCTCAGAATTCTCAAATGCTGTCTCCAGTGAACGGAGAAGAGAAGATGAGATTTCAGCCACTTTAATATGAATATTGGCCCAATTCTAATTTTAATGAACTGTATAGATGTATGGAGTAAGTCCGTGACCAAGGGGGAACATTTTCCCGTCTGTGGAATCACAGTGAGTCCCGCGTCTGAAAGTCCTCCTTTCCCGGCTTCTGGCTCACAGCGAGTCCCGCGTCTGAAAGTCCGCCTGTCTCGGCTTCTGCTCGCTCACTAACCTCTGAATGAAAAACTGCTGTCTAGTGAAAGGAGAGGAGATAGTAAAATCTCATTCACGTTTATATGAATATTGGTCAAATTCTATTGTTCATTTACAGTCGGGATGTATGGAAACTGTGAACCGCCGAGGGGGATCTTTTTTCCCCGTCTGTAGACTCACAGTGAGTCCCGCGTCTGAAAGTCCGCCTGTCTCGGCTTCTGCTCGCTCACTAAGTTCAGAATGAAAAAACTGCTGTCTAGTGAGAGGAGAGGAGAAAGTAAAATCTCAGCCAATTTAATAAAAGTGTGTGTCAAATTCTAATGTTCATCAACAATCTGGGTGTATGAAAGTGGCCGAGGGAGATCTTTTTCCCTTCTGTGGACTCACAGTGAGTATGGCACAATTAACGACTGCTGTCTCATGTGAAAGGAGAGACCTTCTTTAGAGGCTACATTTCAGACCAGTGTGTGAAAAAGCCCACGAAAATCTACGTATCGCTGCTCAATATCTAATGTTTATCAACTTTCATTTCATGAATAAACAAAATAGACAGCAGTCTGAGGCCAGTGAGTCAACATCTGCGTTTTACTTCTTCTGTCGCTGATGAAGCTCACAATTAACAAATGCTGTCTCCAGCCAAAAGGATAGGAGAAAATGACAATTCAGCCACTTTAATATGAATGTTTGTTAAATTCGAATGGTTGTGAATGATCTGGGTGTATGGAAACGGTCAGCGGCCGACCGGGATATTTTCCCTTCTGTGGACTCACAGTGTGTCCCGCGTCTGAAAGTCCGCCTGTCTCGGCTTCTGCTCGCTCACTAACCTCAGAATGAAAAACTGCTGTCTAGTGAAAGGAGAGGAGATAGTAAAATCTCATTCACGTTTATATGAATATTGGTCAAATTCTATTGTTCATGTACAGTCGGGATGTATGGAAACTGTGAGCCGCCGAGGGGGATCTTTTTCCCTTCTGTCTACTCACAGTGAGTCCAGCGTCTGAAAGTACTCTCGTCTTGGCTTTGCTCGCTCATTAAGCTCAGAATTCTCAAATGCTGTCTCCAGTGAACGGAGAAGAGAAGATGAGATTTCAGCCACTTTAATATGAATATTGGCCCAATTCTAATTTTAATGAACTGTATAGATGTATGGAGTAAGTCCGTGACCAAGGGGGAACATTTTCCCGTCTGTGGAATCACAGTGAGTCCCGCGTCTGAAAGTCCGCCTGTCTCGGCTTCTGCTCGCTCACTAACCTCTGAATGAAAAACTGCTGTCTAGTGAAAGGAGAGGAGATAGTAAAATCTCATTCACGTTTATATGAATATTGGTCAAATTCTATTGTTCATTTACAGTCGGGATGTATGGAAACTGTGAACCGCCGAGGGGGATCTTTTTTCCCGTCTGTAGACTCACAGTGAGTCCCGCGTCTGAAAGTCCGCCTGTCTCGGCTTCTGCTCGCTCACTAAGTTCAGAATGAAAAACTGCTGTCTAGTGAGAGGAGAGGAGAAAGTAAAATCTCAGCCAATTTAATAAAAGTGTGTGTCAAATTCTAATGTTCATCAACAATCTGGGTGTATGAAAGTGGCCGAGGGAGATCTTTTTCCCTTCTGTGGACTCACAGTGAGTATGGCACAATTAACGACTGCTGTCTCATGTGAAAGGAGAGACCTTCTTTAGAGGCTACATTTCAGACCAGTGTGTGAAAAAGCCCACGAAAATCTACGTATCGCTGCTCAATATCTAATGTTTATCAACTTTCATTTCATGAATAAACAAAATAGACAGCAGTCTGAGGCCAGTGAGTCAACATCTGCGTTTTACTTCTTTCTGTCGCTGATGAAGCTCACAATTAACAAATGCTGTCTCCAGCCAAAGGATAGGAGAAAATGACAATTCAGCCACTTTAATATGAATGTTTGTTAAATTCGAATGGTTGTGAATGATCTGGGTGTATGGAAACGGTCAGCGGCCGACCGGGATATTTTCCCTTCTGTGGACTCACAGTGTGTCCCGCGTCTGAAAGTCCGCCTGTCTCGGCTTCTGCTCGTTCACTAACCTCAGAATGAAAAACTGCTGTCTAGTGAAAGGAGAGGAGATAGTAAAATCTCATTCACGTTTATATGAATATTGGTCAAATTCTATTGTTCATGTACAGTCGGGATGTATGGAAACTGTGAGCCGAGGGGGATCTTTTTCCCTTCTGTCTACTCACAGTGAGTCCAGCGTATTCTCGTCTTGGCTTTGCTCGCTCATTAAGCTCAGAATTCTCTTGATGCTGTCTCTCAGTGAACGGAGAAGAGAAGATGAGATTTCAGCCACTTTAATATGAATATTGGAATTCTAATTTTAATGAACTGTATAGATGTATGGAAAGTCCGGCCACCGGGATATTTTCCCTTCTGTGGACTCACAGTGAGTCCCGCGTCTGAAAGTCCTCCTGTCTCGGCTTCTGCTCGCTCACTAACCTCAGAATGAAAAACTGCTGTCTAGTGAAAGGAGAGGAGATAGTAAAATCTCATTCACGTTTATATGAATATTGGTCAAATTCTATTGTTCATGTACAGTCGGGATGTATGGAAACTGTGAGCCGCCGAGGGGGATCTTTTTCCCTTCTGTCTACTCACAGTGAGTCCAGCGTCTGAAAGTACTCTCGTCTTGGCTTTGCTCGCTCATTAAGCTCAGAATTATCAAATGCTGTCTCCAGTGAACGGAGAAGAGAAGATGAGATTTCAGCCACTTTAGTATGAATATTGGCCAATTCTAATTTTAATGAACTGTATAGATGTATGGAGTAAGTCCGTGACCAAGGGGGAACATTGTCCCGTCTGTGGAATCACAGTGAGTCCCGCGTCTGAAAGTCCTCCTTTCCCGGCTTCTGCTCACAGCGAGTCCCGCGTCTGAAAGTCCTCCTGTCTCGGCTTCTGCTCGCTCACTAACCTCAGAATGAAAAACTGCTGTCTAGTGAAAGTTGAGGAGATTGTAAAATCTCGTTCACGTTTATATGAATATTGGTCAAATTCTATTGTTCATGTACAATCAGGATGTATGGAAACTGTGAGCCGCCGAGGGGGATCTTTTTTCCGTCTGTAGACTCACAGTGAGTCCCGCGTCTGAAAGTCCGCTGTCTCGCTTCTGCTCGCTCACTAAGTTCAGAATGAAAAACTGCTGTCTAGTGAGAGGAGAGGAGAAAGTAAAATCTCAGCCAATTTAATAAAAGTGTGTGTCAAATTCTAATGTTCATCAACAATCTGGGTGTATGAAAGTGGCCGAGAGAGATCTTTTTCCCTTCTGTGGACTCACAGTGAGTATGGCACAATTAACGACTGCTGTCTCATGTGAAAGGAGAGACCTTCTTTAGAGGCTACATTTCAGACCAGGGTGTGAAAAAGCCCACGAAAATCTACGTATCGCTGCTCAATATCTAATGTTTATCAACTTTCATTTCATGAATAAACAAAATAGACAGCAGTCTGAGGCCAGTGAGTCAACATCTGCGTTTTACTTCTTTCTGTCGCTGATGAAGCTCACAATTAACAAATGCTGTCTCCAGCCAAAGGATAGGAGAAAATGACAATTCAGCCACTTTAATATGAATGTTTGTTGAATTCGAATGGTTGTGAATGATCTGGGTGTATGGAAACGGTCAGCGGCCGACCGGGATATTTTCCCTTCTGTGGACTCACAGTGAGTCCCGCGTCTGAAAGTCCTCCTGTCTCGGCTTCTGCTCGCTCACTAACCTCAGAATGAAAAACTGCTGTCTAGTGAAAGGAGAGGAGATAGTAAAATCTCATTCACGTTTATATGAATATTGGTCAAATTCTATTGTTCATGTACAGTCGGGATGTATGGAAACTGTGAGCCGCCGAGGGGGATCTTTTTCCCTTCTGTCTACTCACAGTGAGTCCAGCGTCTGAAAGTACTCTCGTCTTGGCTTTGCTCGCTCATTAAGCTCAGAATTATCAAATGCTGTCTCCAGTGAACGGAGAAGAGAAGATGAGATTTCAGCCACTTTAGTATGAATATTGGCCCAATTCTAATTTTAATGAACTGTATAGATGTATGGAGTAAGTCCGTGACCAAGGGGGAACATTGTCCCGTCTGTGGAATCACAGTGAGTCCCGCGTCTGAAAGTCACAGCGAGTCCCGCGTCTGAAAGTCCTCACAGCGAGTCCTCTGAAAGTCCTCCTGTCTCGGCTTCTGCTCGCTCACTAACCTCAGAATGAAAAACTGCTGTCTAGTGAAAGTTGAGGAGATTGTAAAATCTCGTTCACGTTTATATGAATATTGGTCAAATTCTATTGTTCATGTATCAGGATGTATGGAAACTGTGAGCTCTTTTTTCCCGTCTGTAGACTCACAGTCCCGCGTCTGAAAGTCAGTGAGTCCGCGTCTGAAAGTCCGCCTGTCTCGACTTCTGCTCGCTCACTAAGTTCAGAATGAAAAACTGCTCTAGTGAAGGAGAGGAGAAAGTAAAATCAAAATAAAAGAAATTCTAGTTCATCAACAATCTGTGTATGAAAGTGGCCGAGAGAGATCTTTTTCCCTTCTGACTCACAGTGAGTATGGCACAATTAACGTGATGTGAAAGGAGAGACCTTCTTTAGAGGCTACATTTCAGACCAGGGTGTGAAAAAGCCCACGAAAATCTACGTATCGCTGCTCAATATCTAATGTTTATCAACTTTCATTTCATGAATAAACAAAATAGACAGCAGTCTGAGGCCAGTGAGTCAACATCTGCGTTTTACTTCTTTCTGTCGCTGATGAAGCTCACAATTAACAAATGCTGTCTCCAGCCAAAGGATAGGAGAAAATGACAATTCAGCCACTTTAATATGAATGTTTGTTGAATTCGAATGGTTGTGAATGATCTGGGTGTATGGAAACGGTCAGCGGCCGACCGGATATTTTCCCTTCTGTGGACTCACAGTGAGTCCCGCGCTGAAAGTCCTCCTGTCTCGGCTTCTGCTCGCTCACTAACCTCAGAATGAAAAACTGCTGTCTAGTGAAAGGAGAGGAGATAGTAAAATCTCATTCACGTTTATATGAATATTGGTCAAATTCTATTGTTCATGTACAGTCGGGATGTATGGAAACTGTGAGCCGCCGAGGGGGATCTTTTTCCCTTCTGTCTACTCACAGTGAGTCCAGCGTCTGAAAGTACTCTCGTCTTGGCTTTGCTCGCTCATTAAGCTCAGAATTATCAAATGCTGTCTCCAGTGAACGGAGAAGAGAAGATGAGATTTCAGCCACTTTAGTATGAATATTGGTCCAATTCTAATTTTAATGAACTGTATAGATGTATGGAGTAAGTCCGTGACCAAGGGGGAACATTGTCCCGTCTGTGGAATCACAGTGAGTCCCGCGTCTGAAAGTCCTCCTTTCCCGGCTTCTGCTCACAGCGAGTCCCGCGTCTGAAAGTCATCTCTGAAAGTCTCCTGTCTCGCTTCTGCTCGCTCACTAACCTCAGAATGAAAAACTGCTGTCTAGTGAAAGTTGAGGAGATTGTAAAATCTCGTTCACGTTTATATGAATATTGGTCAAATTCTATTGTTCATGTACAATCAGGATGTATGGAAACTGTGAGCCGCCGAGGGGGATCTTTTTTCCCGTCTGTAGACTCACAGTGAGTCCCGCGTCTGAAAGTCCGCCTGTCTCGGCTTCTGCTCGCTCACTAAGTTCAGAATGAAAAACTGCTGTCTAGTGAGAGGAGAGGAGAAAGTAAAATCTCAGCCAATTTAATAAAAGTGTGTGTCAAATTCTAATGTTCATCAACAATCTGGGTGTATGAAAGTGGCCGAGAGAGATCTTTTTCCCTTCTGTGGACTCACAGTGAGTATGGCACAATTAACGACTGCTGTCTCATGTGAAAGGAGAGACCTTCTTTAGAGGCTACATTTCAGACCAGGGTGTGAAAAAGCCCACGAAAATCTACGTATCGCTGCTCAATATCTAATGTTTATCAACTTTCATTTCATGAATAAACAAAATAGACAGCAGTCTGAGGCAGTGAGTCAACATCTGCGTTTTACTTCTTTCTGTCGCTGATGAAGCTCACAATTAACAAATGCTGTCTCCAGCCAAAGGATAGGAGAAAATGACAATTCAGCACTTTAATATGAATGTTTGTTGAATTCGAATGGTTGTGAATGATCTGGGTGTATGGAAACGGTCAGCGGCCGACCGGGATATTTTCCCTTCTGTGGACTCACAGTGAGTCCCGCGTCTGAAAGTCCTCCTGTCTCGGCTTCTGCTCGCTCACTAACCTCAGAATGAAAAACTGCTGTCTAGTGAAAGGAGAGGAGATAGTAAAATCTCATTCACGTTTATATGAATATTGGTCAAATTCTATTGTTCATGTACAGTCGGGATGTATGGAAACTGTGAGCCGCCGAGGGGATCTTTTTCCCTTCTGTCTACTCACAGTGAGTCCAGCGTCTGAAAGTACTCTCGTCTTGGCTTTGCTCGCTCATTAAGCTCAGAATTATCAAATGCTGTCTCCAGTGAACGGAGAAGAGAAGATGAGATTTCAGCCACTTTAGTATGAATATTGGTCCAATTCTAATTTTAATGAACTGTATAGATGTATGGAGTAAGTCCGTGACCAAGGGGGAACATTGTCCCGTCTGTGGAATCACAGTGAGTCCCGTCTGAAAGTCCTCCTTTCCCGGCTTCTGCTCACAGCGAGTCCCGCGTCTGAAAGTCCTCCTTTCCCGGCTTCTGCTCACAGCGAGTCCCGCGTCTGAAAGTCCTCCTGTCTCGGCTTCTGCTCGCTCACTAACCTCAGAATGAAAAACTGCTGTCTAGTGAAAGTTGAGGAGATTGTAAAATCTCGTTCACGTTTATATGAATATTGGTCAAATTCTATTGTTCATGTACAATCAGGATGTATGGAAACTGTGAGCCGCCGAGGGGGATCTTTTTTCCCCGTCTGTAGACTCACAGTGAGTCCCGCGTCTGAAAGTCCTCCTGTCCCGGCTTCTGCTCACAGCGAGTCCGCGTCTGAAAGTCCGCCTGTCTCGACTTCTGCTCGCTCACTAAGTTCAGAATGAAAAACTGCTGTCTAGTGAGAGGAGAGGAGAAAGTAAAATCTCAGCCAATTTAATAAAAGTGTGTGTCAAATTCTAATGTTCATCAACAATCTGGGTGTATGAAAGTGGCCGAGAGAGATCTTTTTCCCTTCTGTGGACTCACAGTGAGTATGGCACAATTAACGACTGCTGTCTCATGTGAAAGGAGAGACCTTCTTTAGAGGCTACATTTCAGACCAGGGTGTGAAAAAGCCCACGAAAATCTACGTATCGCTGCTCAATATCTAATGTTTATCAACTTTCATTTCATGAATAAACAAAATAGACAGCAGTCTGAGGCCAGTGAGTCAACATCTGCGTTTTACTTCTTTCTGTCGCTGATGAAGCTCACAATTAACAAATGCTGTCTCCAGCCAAAGGATAGGAGAAAATGACAATTCAGCCACTTTAATATGAATGTTTGTTGAATTCGAATGGTTGTGAATGATCTGGGTGTATGGAAACGGTCAGCGGCCGACCGGGATATTTTCCCTTCTGTGGACTCACAGTGAGTCCCGCGTCTGAAAGTCCTCCTGTCTCGGCTTCTGCTCGCTCACTAACCTCAGAATGAAAAACTGCTGTCTAGTGAAAGGAGAGAGATAGTAAAATCTCATTCACGTTTATATGAATATTGGTCAAATTCTATTGTTCATGTACAGTCGGGATGTATGGAAACTGTGAGCCGCCGAGGGGGATCTTTTTCCCTTCTGTCTACTCACAGTGAGTCCAGCGTCTGAAAGTACTCTCGTCTTGGCTTTGCTCGCTCATTAAGCTCAGAATTATCAAATGCTGTCTCCAGTGAACGGAGAAGAGAAGATGAGATTTCAGCCACTTTAGTATGAATATTGGTCCAATTCTAATTTTAATGAACTGTATAGATGTATGGAGTAAGTCCGTGACCAAGGGGAACATTGTCCCGTCTGTGGAATCACAGTGAGTCCCGCGTCTGAAAGTCCTCCTTTCCCGCTTCTGCTCACAGCGAGTCCCGCGTCTGAAAGTCCTCCTTTCCCGGCTTCTGCTCACAGCGAGTCCCGCGTCTGAAAGTCCTCCTGTCTCGGCTTCTGCTCGCTCACTAACCTCAGAATGAAAAACTGCTGTCTAGTGAAAGGAGGAGATTGTAAAATCTTCACGTTTATATGAATATTGGTCAAATTCTATTGTTCATGTACAATCAGGATGTATGGAAACTGTGAGCCGCCGAGGGGGATCTTTTTCCCTTCTGTCTACTCACAGTGAGTCTCTTGACTCCAGTTCGCCTGTACCAAAGGAATCAGATCAAAGTCGGACTAACCTCAGAATGAAAAACTGCTGTCTAGTGAAAGGAGAGGAGATAGTAAAATCTCATTCACGTTTATATGAATATTGGTCAAATTCTATTGTTCATGTACAGTCGGGATGTATGGAAACTGTGAGCCGCCGAGGGGATCTTTTTCCCTTCTGTCTACTCACAGTGAGTCCAGCGTCTGAAAGTACTCTCGTCTTGGCTTTGCTCGCTCATTAAGCTCAGAATTATCAAATGCTGTCTCCAGTGAACGGAGAAGAGAAGATGAGATTTCAGCCACTTTAGTATGAATATTGGCCAATTCTAATTTTAATGAACTGTATAGATGTATGGAGTAAGTCCGTGACCAAGGGGGAACATTTCCCGTCTGTGGAATCACAGTGAGTCCCGCGTCTGAAAGTCCTCCTTTCCTTCTGCTCACAGGAGTCCTCTGAAAGTCACTCTCTGAAAGTCCTCCTGTCTCGGCTTCTGCTCGCTCACTAACCTCAGAATGAAAAACTGCTGTCTAGTGAAAGTTGAGGAGATTGTAAAATCTCGTTCACGTTTATATGAATATTGGTCAAATTCTATTGTTCATTACAATCAGGATGTATGGAAACTGTGAGCCGCCGAGGGGGATCTTTTTTCCCGTCTGTAGACTCACAGTAAACAAGTCCGCGTCTGAAAGTCCGCCTGTCTCGGCTTCTGCTCGCTCACTAAGTTCAGAATGAAAAACTGCTGTCTAGTGAGAGGAGAGGAGAAAGTAAAATCTCAGCCAATTTAATAAAAGTGTGTGTCAAATTCTAATGTTCATCAACAATCTGGGTGTATGAAAGTGGCCGAGGAGATCTTTTTCCCTTCTGTGGACTCACAGTGAGTATGGCACAATTAACGACTGCTGTCTCATGTGAAAGGAGAGACCTTCTTTAGAGGCTACATTTCAGACCAGGGTGTGAAAAAGCCCACGAAAATCTACGTATCGCTGCTCAATATCTAATGTTTATCAACTTTCATTTCATGAATAAACAAAATAGACAGCAGTCTGAGGCCAGTGAGTCAACATCTGCGTTTTACTTCTTTCTGTCGCTGATGAAGCTCACAATTAACAAATGCTGTCTCCAGCCAAAGGATAGGAGAAAATGACAATTCAGCCACTTTAATATGAATGTTTGTTAAATTCGAATGGTTGTGAATGATCTGGGTGTATGGAAACGGTCAGCGGCCGACCGGGATATTTTCCCTTCTGTGGACTCACAGTGAGTCCCGCGTCTGAAAGTCCTCCTGTCTCGGCTTCTGCTCGCTCACTAACCTCAGAATGAAAAACTGCTGTCTAGTGAAAGGAGAGGAGATAGTAAAATCTCATTCACGTTTATATGAATATTGGTCAAATTCTATTGTTCATGTACAGTCGGGATGTATGGAAACTGTGAGCCGCCGAGGGGGATCTTTTTCCTTCTGTCTACTCACAGTGAGTCCAGCGTCTGAAAGTACTCTCGTCTTGGCTTTGCTCGCTCATTAAGCTCAGAATTATCAAATGCTGTCTCCAGTGAACGGAGAAGAGAAGATGAGATTTCAGCCACTTTAGTATGAATATTGAATTCTAATTTTAATGAACTGTATAGATGTATGGAGTAAGTCCGTGACCAAGGGGAACATTGTCTCTGTGGAATCACAGTGAGTCTCTGAAAGTCCTCCTTTCCCGGCTTCTGCTCACAGCAAAGAAGGACCTCGTCTTAATCACAGTGAAAAGGGCTTCTGCTCACAGCGAGTCCCGCGTCTGAAAGTCCTCCTGTCTCGGCTTCTGCTCGCTCACTAACCTCAGAATGAAAAACTGCTGTCTAGTGAAAGTTGAGGAGATTGTAAAATCTCGTTCACGTTTATATGAATATTGGTCAAATTCTATTGTTCATGTACAATCAGGATGTATGGAAACTGTGAGCCGCCGAGGGGATCTTTTCCCGTCTGTAGACTCACAGTGAGTCCAGATCCAAAGTCCGCCTGTCTCGGC
>NW_026116525.1:0-22026 GCF_001640805.2 Lates calcarifer
CAAAAGTAAACAATGAAAATCTTATATTTACAACACCTCATAACATAAATCAACGTCTTCCCCGGTACACACTTAAACTAACTATTGGCATATATCAGTGCTGATTTTCTGGTGTGATATTATGTCACTTGTAAATAGCATCTTACTCATGTTCACTCATTACATAGACCACTACCCCATAAGTGTTATATTAAACTGTGATTTACAGGTGATTTGTCACTTTTCAGCCCCTTTGAATCGAATGTTAGCATTTGTTAACAATGCCTCATGTCTCTGATCACAAATCATCAAAGCTAGTGAAATCCTGAAAAGATCTTCGAACCTCAAAGTTTCAAAAGTCTAATTTTGTTGACTGACTGCCAGTATGAGAACAACTCAAAACTGGAACTGTAAATCAAACGTGACATAATATGAGTCATGAGAAGAGAAGAGAAGAAAAGAAAAGAGAAAAGAAGAGAAGAAAAGAATTATTTTGCTTATACATTTCATCACTGTTGATATAGTCAAAACTGTACCATCAAAGAAAACACAAGAAAGGCTTTTTATTAAAGAGATGTATTACAATATCCAAAGCAAGCTGGGACTATCATAAGTAATAATGTAGTTAATAATAATATCACTATCTCCCAATACATCAGGGATTGACATTAACTGAGGCTCTAGGGGGAAAGTAAATCTTTATTAGTTTCTCTGTCTCTTGACACATCATAAAACTACAGAAAATAAAGACGGCCAGCCAAAAAAACCACCTGACATCTTTACACCACTGTCTGTTAAAGCGACACATCTGTGTACGCCTGCGATTCTCTCAGATCACAAACCATGATGGACAAGCACTACAATTATCTCCGAGAGATGCCAGCTTCTGCAGACAGCACATTGTCATTGAGCGCGGTATTATTGCTGCTGGGTTTGACTGACACGTCGGATCAGAAAAAAACACACTGCATACGCAGTGCTGCACACAGACACAGACACACACACACACACACACACACACACACACACACACACTGAATGAGCCTGCGTAAAAACAACTTCAAAAAAACTACAGCAGAATCTGTTCAATAACGATAGCCTTTAAGATGACTTACAAATGACAACAGGTCATAAACAGGCCTTTAAGGTCAGTCTCAAATGGCTAAGTTTAATACTGGGAGTAGGCGTCTGTCCCACAATTGCCGGCTCTCCTTCTTACACAGGCATCGATTCAATTTGGTGAATACCCTCCACTGCCCACTTAATAAGGGAACAAATAACAGCACAAACATTCCTGCCTTGAACAGGCTGTATAAAAGGGACTATACACATGATCCATACCTACCTCCAGGTAAGGTACAGGTGCAATGGATGGGAAGGGGTATTCCCTTAACTGTCTCTCCTCATCCAGAAATTTGCCAGCCTTGCCATTGTAAGCTGGCTGGAATAGGCCATAGTTGAGTACATCCTTCAGGCTCTGGTTGAGAGTACACAGGATCCGCTGCTTGGACAGCCAGATAGGAGCATCCCACATTGAATTTCATACATTTCTGCGAACACAAGAACAAAAGATGGGGGAAGGTTAAGCACATGTCATTCTTCTAAATACCACATACGCATGCACTTCAGCTAAGTAAAGAAACCAAAGGGTGATATTTTACTTGTTTGCATAAATACAACATTTAGGTGCTGAAAAATGCACAAGAATATTAAAGAGGATCTCTTTCATCAGAACGGCATTTATTGAACTTCCAATCTCATGCCCTGGAGAGAAGCTACGCCTTTTATTTATAATAACCAATTCACACTGGTCCGGAAGCATTTCACCATTTTCCATTACTTTTCATGAAAGGTCATCATAAGAGCCGGTGGTAGTTACCATACTAAAGTAAACAAAACTCTAATATAAAGAAAAAGCTCTTATACAGAAATACAAATATTTCAGCGACATAATTTTGAGTCTACATGTCAGTGAGCATTATTCATGCTCTGAAAATTAAGATGGGCAATATGTAACTACTACACCAATGGCTGCAGTAGCCCTGTCACCAGTCATAAATGAAACAAACAGAAAAAGTAAAACAGAATCCACTCAGTCAACTTCTACGCCCTAATAAACAACTGTATATATAACACATAGAGTGAAAGCCCCCTCTAGGACATAAACTTAGTGGTTCTCTCTTTTCCATAAAGTACTGAAATTAAGAAAAGAAATTTGGTTTATTATTAAATGAACCTGACATAGTAGGTATATCATGATAACTGTAACACTTGAAATGAATCACTATGCTGCTTTCTGATCTGTCCAAAGTGTCAAGGACTATGGTTATTGCCGGCAAGTAGAGCACTTCCCTCTAGTTACCACGTTGTGGAGCCTGAGCTACAGACGGCAGAGTGAGAGAGAGAGAGAGGAGAGAGAGAGAGAGAGAGGGAGAGAGGGAGAGAGGGAGAGAGGGAGAGAGGGAATGAGCAGAGAGAGTGAGAGTGAGTGAGTAATAAATCAATCACTGCTGCCTGCAATATTGATTCGGAACCTCAACTCTATCCTGTTCAGCACCACTATGTTTCTGACACTCAGACACAACTGTTGAGAAATCACATCTTCTCACAGTAATATAGCACCACTAACAGATACATGCAAATGCCAAGATTCAGATGTATACAGGCACCTCTGACTGACACATCAGTACATCCAAAACTGGAAAAAAAGCATTATAGTAGTTGAAAGAGATAGGTCTCTGACTTTTGAAATATTCATAAACAAAAAAAAAAACATAACTAAACTAATTTACTTGTATGTTGCTCTAGGCCTGAACCTTTATAAAAATAATACCTAGACACACTAAGGCTGACATAACGTTAGGATAAGGGAGCAAAGGAGTGACTGTATTTGATGGTGGAGGTGTTCAGCTCTAATCATCAGGATCTCTGTTTGAACGGTCAAATGTTTCATGACACTGGCTCCTTTCATTACTAATCAGATATGCAGTGTAATCAGCTTGTTTGAGCCACTGGGACTGAATGAGTATCTATCTATGCATCATCTGTATAGATGTGATGTGAGTGAAAACAAGTTTGTGGTGGCAAATGATAAAATATGTACAAGAAGTAGCATAGACAGAGAAGACAGAGGGGGTCTGAGAAATGATCATTGCAGTGTACCATGTTTCATCTCAGCAGCTGATGAAGTAAAATAATCCAAAACACAGAGAACGTCCTGTTGGTCAAATGAGAGAAATTCAGTCCAGGGCAGGTCCAGAAGCAGCAGAGTACTGTCTTAGCCTATGGACACGGGATGAATGCTCAGTAGTATTGAACAATGCACTGAGCTCAGCCAGTGCCTGTGCAGAACATGCATCTGACTCAGCAACATTATTTCTACTGACACATAATTTTTGAGATTTTTTTGAGACATTGAATTTCAGTTTCAATTCTGAAATTGATCAGAGGGTATGTTCTGTAGGATCACATCACTTCAGCAGCAGTTGAACACAAGCCATTTCAAGATGACACACATCCAGAGGAGAGTGTGTTTTCATTAGAGTATCATCTAGATTAGCATGCAGATTAGACATGCTATTACTTGACAGACTCATACAGGTAATGTCAAGAGGACTAGGTGAGGCTGGGCTTAAATTTCTTAATGAAAACTGAGCTTGTGAGATGTATTCTGGCTATATGGGGCCATCAAATCCAGTCATTACTAAAAATGTATCACTTTTCATCCCACAAAAAGTCTGTGATATTTACTGTACATCATAAATACTCGGATTACTTATCATTCTGTTGGGAGGCCTCTATCTCTGTTGGTCTTGTTGCACTGTAAATTCTACAGTTTTTTCTATACACAGTATGTAGACAACTGCTGCACAGTTACTGTCTCTAGCTACTTTAGTTCTTAGAAAGGCTGCAGTAACAAGCAGTTCAGTATTATAACCCACACTCCAACCATTTTGACAAGTCAAAATAAGATCTATCTACAGCTGTGCTCAAAGTTGTGCTCTTGGAAGGAAGAGCCACACCTCTACACTCAAGTGTCATCAGGCTTCTGATAATAATATGCCTGTTTTAAAAATGGTAAGATTACCATTTCATTTATCTCAGTCCACTAAAACAGCAATCTTCCGGATAACACACAAAAATACAGGGGTTTAAATCTGTGTTTAAAGCACAGCAACATCTCCAGACTCCAACTCTCCACTGGGTACTTTCATAATGTACTGTCACTGAAGATGTTTTGTCCCCCAGTGTAACAAAACTAACATTAAATGTAGTTTTGAAAAGCTTCATCTTCACTTTGAGATGTCATCTTTTTTTATTACACTGAAACAACAGGGGGTTGAAGAGACTGAAGGCTTAGGATTAAGAGGGCTAACTAATCAGCCACATGGTAACAAACAAACACATACACAGAACTATAACTTGAAAGAGAAATAGTATCAAATGCCATTATAAGACTTAATGGGATGGACTTTTGATCATCTTTCATAGCCTAATGAATTGTGTTTTCCATTGTGCATGTATGTCTTTGAGTGTGTGTGCATATTTTGGTTTTATGTTGAGTGAGGCATGAGACATCTATAACTTACAGATTACTGAATGTGTGGTTAATATGTGCTTTTTAATGCCAAGGCTTCCATCTTTAACCTGAACTCATTTCTTACTGCATTTGCTACAAGCCAGCAGCTGAAGGTCAACCCTTAAAAGTTCACTTCAATAACATATGCTATGGCAGTACCCATAAAACAAGCTCAATCACAGCAAAACGTCCTTGTATGTTATTAGCCTTGTGTAGGACTTGAGAGTGATTAAACTCAATCAAAAACAATCGAGAGTTGGAAAGTCACTTTCAAGAGTGACTAAGTAATTATAGAAAGTAAAGACTGATACATACATACCTGATACATACAAACAAAAAATAATACAGTGCCACAGTGCAGAGTAAGCTGTAGCAAATAAATAAAGCTCCTTGAGGTGAACATCATCTTCTATTTAATACTGGGTCTGAACAAAACTTATTACCTCCAGGATTTGTCAGAGTCTGGGCACTGTTATATCACTGAGCAGAGGGTGCAGTATTTCTATATCCAGAGGACAGCAAAGACTACATAGGAATCAAAACATTACGCCCCCTCCCACCCAAAAAAAGACAAATACATTTGAAGCAATAATCGCAATAAAAACTCCATGATACCATAAACATTTGCTCTTCTATTTCTGCTCTTGTCTGTTGATGCATAGCACAAATACATTCTTATATATTATTTTTCAAAAAATAATACATCCTTTTTACACCCTGATAAACTATTGACTGTTGATGTGCAGGCAAAAAGACTGTGAGGTCTTGAAATGATTATTTTTGGGCAACTGTGTCAGTCTGACACACAGTCATACCACGGGGCTTTTCATACAGCTTCTAATAAAACAGAGTTACACAGAGAGAGTTAGGTGTTGTTCATTATTTATCAGGATAGGGGGATGACTCAGAACAAGGGAGGGACATCAAAGAGCTTTGTTTAAGCAAAAAATAGGGACTTGGATTGAAAATTTTGGCTTTGAGAGACATCCTCTTGTTTATTTATTTGTTGTTTTTGAGATATAATTTCATCTCCTGTAGTATATGTTTGGGTTCTTGAACTGTCATCAGTCAATGCAAATGCAAAGAAATTGAGTCTTTTATGCATTTTGAAGCACACATCTAAAATTGAGGAAGTGGTGACATTCAATTTTTCTATTTTTGTAGTTGATCTATTGTGCAAAATAACCTTGATTTTAGTTCTCAAGGTGGCAGAACAAGATGTATGTTTTTGTAATTGTGGGTCCTTGTGTCTGTATGTACTCGTCCTTGGTAATCTGTGTTTCACTGTGTGTTGTCTGTTAGTGTGTAAATGGAGTTTGCTTGAATCTGCATGAAAAAAAAAAAACGCCACACAACTGAATATAGAATAAAACCCTGACACCTCACACCTTGTACTGCATGCTGTCTACCTGTCCACTGAATCACAGCTCCCTTCCTGCCAATATCTCATTACACCTATTTGTACAGTGCTGACACTGATCTAGTAATCAGTGAAGCATTAGCAGTAAAACTTTTATATAAGGACATAAACCTAATTACTATTTCTACTTTGGTGGTTAATACTTGAAATCACAATATTTAAGACCAGCTCATCTATAATTTTAAAATCAAGAGGAGGTAGTTACAATGCACAAGTATACTTGACCGATTCAACATTTATGCCAGATTTTCCTAGACTCAAACAACACAGGTAACAGGTATAAAATGCACTATAAGTTGTATGTAGCTACTTCTGGATAAAAAAAAAATGTGCTACACAAAGCAAGGTATAGGGTCATCCAGTCCCAAAAAGCTTCATGTACTTTTGCAGCCCAATTTTAAATCAGTGTAAGACTGAGATAAAATACAATCCACCAACTGTAGTATTTGGTCATATTTAAAAGCTTTAAAAGGCCAACAGCCTACTGACAACCATCAGGCATGGGCAATACATATACATTATTCATTCAATACACAGAAGCAGAACCCCTAGTCTCTGCTACCACTGAAAATGATAAAAATATGTAGTACAACAATGGTACAAGGCTCAGATAGTCAGCATGTTCAAAGCTCACTGATTTGAGGCCCCCATTATCTTATCTTCTCTATCCTCCACCCCAAGGAGAGCTTGGGCCTTGTCTTCAAATTCAGTCAGCATTGTTTATGTTTCTACACTGGCTGAATTTTGAAGCTCCACATTACATGCACCTAAAGCTGTATGGCTGAATTTTATTCAAGACCAAACGGAACCAATGATAGATTTAAAATTGCTGTCTGCGTGTTCCCAGCCACACAGGGCTCCCTGTTAAGGAGTAACTGCTGCACTGTACTGGAACGTGTATAACTGGACAAACGATGTCAAGCTAACCAGCTGAACTTCATGGCATGCACAGTGGCAAACCAACATTCAAACCAACTGCTCCTCAGACCACAACTCCCCACAGACTGTCATTTACACAAAAGCCAGTTGGATAATTAACATGTAACTGTAAATTTACACCCCTCACCTCCCCCCTCCATTTTATCTGTCAATGTCCCATCACCTCTTAGGCACAGCTATTTTAAACTGAATGTTTCAGAAAAGTCAAGCTACTAGTAGCCTACAACTACTATGTTTTTTGTGAGACTATCAATGAAAAACATGTTGTGCTCTGACCATTTGTCAGCGTAGATGTCAGAGACAAAGGATAAATGTCTCTGTTGCACATTGTTTCTGCACTGTGTCAGTATAGTTACTGTCAATATTGTTTGAGGTGTAGTATATATGAAATTTGATCCAATTTTGTCTTTGCCTGCTTTAGACTAAATCAGATATTCGATTGGTCTGTATGGGTTTTAAGCATGACAGAAAGGGATCAATTCCGCAAACATAAAAAAGGCTGAACTGACCTGAATATAAACAATCCTGATTTGCTTCTTCACAGGTAAAGGTTTTGTCACTGTTTGCATCTTTGAATGTTTGGGGTGAACCATCTTCTCACATCTGTCACATTGTGCTCCTATATCATTTGACAGGTGTCCGATGATTCTGCCTCATTGATCACCCTGATATCAAACTTGGCACCAAAACTTGCTTGAAGCTTTAGTTTACAAAGCCTACTTTTGCCACTTAGATTATGACATTTTAATGTTTACTCCTCATAGAAGACCCTACTTTTTTTTTTTTTAATCTTCAGGCCAATAAAGCCAATTCTACACATATTATTGACACTTGGTCCAGTAATTCTATTGTCATTTTAGTAAAAAAAATATGACTAATCAAAGTTTTCGCTCCACACAATAAAACCCAGGTGGTCTCAAACCAAATTCCTTCAGCTCATGAATTAAACAGTAAGGTTGCTTTATATCCATGTTTATTAGTTTACAAATTACCTGAAGACCATGGGATAAAACTACATCAATTTGTTTTAGCATGTAATGGTATTAACTAACACATAATTTGAGCAGTAATGGTCCAAATGTGAATGTCCTCCATCATAGTCTCATCCTTTTTATCTGATCTGATGTAACAGCATTACTACCTTGCTCATAAACTGGGAGAGAAACACACAACATTTTACTTTATTACAACATATTACGTTTTATTCTACTCACTCCAGTGGCCACAGAAATGCCTCCGTCCTCTGTGTCATAAAGTGTGGTCACAGTCTTCAGCATTTGGGCTCTTGCGCCCACTTCCACTCACTAATTTAATCTAAGTATGCAGTGTAAATTAAAGTCTGTAAGGGTTCAGTGTGTCAGACACATGGTGTCTAACACTGAGGTTCACATTCACATGTCAACTCTGGAAATTAGACATTATTTTGTCCTTTTAGTAAAGTTATCGATGTCATTCACACTGAGTAAAGTTCTTCAACCAGCAAACCACAGTCATACATCTTCTTAAGATTAATATTTAATTAATTTAAGCCAGAACATACACCTTAAATCTTGACAGGCACTCCACTGTTCAAGCCAAGAAAGACAAATAATGATGAGGAATAGAGGAAGGAATTAATCAAATGCACACAGATGCAGTAAAGAAGATGGGTAGAGGAGATTTGCCTGCAAGTTTATCACAATCTATGCTCATTTAAAAGATTTAAGGACATTGAGAACTAAGGCACAATAATTTTGAGTATTTATGTAACAATACAACTGAGGTTGGAAGGTTACATAGTTTTTCTAACTACAAAGTGACAGTATAAATTCCCAAGTAAAGATTTGTATGATTTCAAGAACACTGTAGCCCTTCTACAGCAGCAGCATGTGAGCTACTGTTGCTTACTACTTTGTGTTGATTATTTTTCCTTATAGCTCAGTATCTTTACAATTTGAACATTATCTGAGTGGCATACCCACTGCACTCATAAACCAATAAAAAACTAAATTACGACTGAAAAGCTTTTTATAGTGATTGTTATTGTGGAGCGTGTTATTAATGAAGAGAAAGACTGTGCTCAGCTGACCTGCCACAGGTAATTGAAGTGTCTTTCTAATAAAAGCTTTAAATCCTCCATACACATGCTTTGAATGAATGGTCAGGTCATTTACTGTTTTGTTGTTGTTCCTTGGTGCCACTGAAAACAAGGGTCTTCCCTCAAAGTGTCCCACAGGTCTAAATAAAGGCTATAAATGAATCACCCCTTCTCCCCACGCAGTCGTGCCTTTGAACTGCAATGCAGAGTCAGCCTGACTGGATATAACATTCAAAGCATGAGAGAGAAAGAGAGAGCATGAGTGCAGCAGGAAAAAAAGACAAACAAATGGACTGAATGAATCACAGAAAGAGAGAGAGAGAGAGAAAGGAAGGAGTGAGTGAGTGAGTGAGTGAGTGAATGTGTGTGTGTGTGTGTGTGTGTGTGTCTGTCTGTCTGTCTGTCTGTCTGTCTGTCTGTCTGTCTGTCTGCTTGCCAGTCGATCAAAGGGTCATGCAATCATGACAACCTTGGCAAAGAATTAGGTTGCAGAGAATATAAGATGTACTGTCACTGAAATTTCTTTCCACAAAATAAGTCGCCACTCCTCTAGTACTAAGAAACTTTGGGGACTTTGATATTAAAATACTTAAACAGACAAGAGTCATGGCTTCTCTCAGCACAGGTTAATTTCTATTTAAACAATTTCCTCACTACCTCCACCAAATATGGAAAGGTACTGCAATGTCAAATAGGATTATGACAAAGATAACCTCATCTGCTATTATTTTGGAGTGAGGAGGTCTCAGAGTTATATGGCTTGAGTCAAGACACTGACAGATTTAAGATACATACAAGTGGTGGTGTAGCTACTGAGTAATCAAAGACTCACTTTAACTTGTGATAACTGAGATACACATTTAGCAGATTATGATGCATGGGCACAACCTATGGCAGCATGCCATGAGGAACGACAGCAGGACAACTGTGACAGCCACTGATAGGCTTTCCCTTTCCCTCTCACTCACGCAGATCAGGCCAGATATTGAAATGTTAGTGACTATTCCCTTTCATGAAGATCAGGTTATCAGGATATCAATTAGCTAAACATAATCATGTCATAGGTAGCCGGTAGCTGCAATGGCAGAGTTGCCAAGCTGCCAAATTGCAGAACATTGCTTGGTGACAGATGCAGTGGTAGCAGCTTGCTGCCTGAAAACACATTAAGTGCACGTGAGTAGATACAGGTGTATGTTTGTCAAACTGAGCGGATCCTCAATGAAAGGGCCTGTGAATGATCATCCTCTCTAGCCTGCCGTGTTAAACCATGGGAAGATACATTCTCTCACTATAAAGCTCTGATCTTGACCCTGTGTTTACAGATTCTACGAATGCCACAGCTAGGCCCAAGAAAAAAGAAAACTGAAACAATATAAGACTTAGGTAACTGTTGAGTTGTTATATGTTTACCTCGTTGCCAGAGCCGGTTTTCATTATTCTCAAATCACATTACAGAATGTATGCACACATATGGACAGATGTTATATAACCAACCACATACAGTAGGTACATTGTGCTCTGCTGTGGTTAAATGTATGTTTTCCATTTTAGAAATGTAGCTGTTTTTAATGTAGAAAAGCTTATAATGAAGCTCAAATTCAGAGTAGAAGAATGATGTAACGCAGCAGGCATATGTTCAGTGGAGAGACACTCGTGTGAGGTGCTTCACTACACCGCAGAGACATGGCTGGTTACGACACTTAAAGCTGCAATTTTCTTTATCAGGAGAAGTGCTGAATCACATTCTTCTGCCAAAGCGCATGTGTTGGTTTTGTTCCTGTTTGTTTACATGTGCAGCCAGTGTGGTCTTGTGTGTTTATCAGTGTCCCTCCATGTCAAACTCATTCACACACTGGTTGAGATCAGACACCCTGGGGTATAACATTCTTCCCTTCAGTCTCCCACCCGTCTTCACACTCTTTCATCAAAGGCCAAGCCTTGATCTTTTGTCTGCTTAAATTAGAGACATAAGTGAAGGATGATTGGACGGGAGAGAAGGGGCTTGAGGGAGGAGATGAGAGAAAACTGTAGGTCACACATGTAGAGCATGGTAGGACAATGACCAGAGGATGTGGGAAGGGAGACAGAAAAGGCAGCACGTTTCCAGTTAATTACTGGATTTTATGCCCTAAAGCTAAACATGGATCATTGGGCATTTAGAGGATAAAAGTAACTAGGTTTAATAGTGTTAGTTTGCCTTAATGCCTCTAAGAATAACAATTACATCAGTTCTTAACAATTCTACAGTTTCTTGAAAAAGAGCACTGCACTTTAAATGAAATGTGAATAAAAACTTACTATATAAGCAAGGGCCAACACTATGCTTACCTACTCAATGGATTTTGAAAGTTTGTATATAAAGATGGAGGATCTACACTAGTGCAAGTAACAGGGTTAATATTTACCAGTTCTTCACTAGCACTAACTGCACTAACTGATCAACATCTCTGGCCTGAAGTTCTGCATTATCAGTTCTGCATTCATTAATGAAGACAATTAGCATGTACCATAATTTCCGGACTATTGAGCGCACCTGACTATAAGCCGCACCCACTAAATTTAAAAAGAAAAAAAAAAGTACATATACAGGCCGAACTTGTCTAAATGTTTTTGCGGCATGAAGCTTGTTAGCCCGTAAAAATCTATAAATTAGCTGCATCATTGTTCAAGCCGCAAGTTTCAAAGCGTGTGAAAAAAGTAGCGGCTTATAGTCCAGAAATTACGGTATTCTGTTTTGTAATGCAACAGAAAGGAGGCAAGATGCATTTTACTCAGAGAGAATTTTAGACTGAGAGGCTAAAGCTATGGGTTGTTTTGTATGAGTGGGAAATAAAAAAAACACAAGCCAGTATGAACACAAGTTCAAGTTAGAGCAAACAGGTCGACTAAGTGGAGATGAACACAAACACACATTACATAATTCCACATCTGAATTCAGAACATGTCCCAAAAGTGCCTTACTAATTAAGATGTATTGTTTGTGTGTGTTTGTCTGGGATTATGCAAGCAAGGATGATGCATGGGGCAGGACATGACTATAGTATCTCTAAAGGCACAGATGGCATCCAGTCACAATGGAAAGAGACAGGGCATTGTTGTTGCCTTTTAGCAAGAAGTGATGCATCAACAGAGAAGAGAAAGGAGAGTGAAACGTAGTGGTGAAGTGAAGTGAAAGAAGCGAGGAGTGCTGAGATGATTGAGTGTAATGACTCTCACACAGCCCTGTTTCCATCTCCCAAGACCTCTGGCTGTCGCTGCCCAGATGACATATGCACTAATTAACAGTGCTGAGCCTCCTGTTGGATGTGGGGTGAGCTAAGAGTCCTAACCAATGCCCTAAAGAGATAATACAGTTCACTAGTATAGCTAACATGTGTTTGTTTCTTTGTAAACAGGACCATACATTCAATAGGTTTAACAAGATATTTCTACTGTATATACAGTAATACATTTGCTTATTGTGCTTCCAATCAACTATGCACAAGCTTAGGCACATCTGACAGACAGACAAAATGAACTGCCTCTGTCTTATCCTCGTATCCTCCTCTGGCTCTCTGCTCTTTGGGTATCCTTCTGTTTGGCCAGAGTCCAGAGTGGGAACAGATGCATATGTTTGTCTCAATCTCAGGATCTGTAGGAGTAGACTCAGCACTGGGATATAAACTAATACACTGACATCTTTCAGCCCTCCATATTTTATAGCACAGTTAAAGCAACAATTTATAATAGATGAGCAGAAAGAGGTAGCACATGTTAGTGCCTGACGTGTGAATGACTTGCTCCCTGTCTCTTTGTATCTCTCCCTTACTGAGTCTGTTTATCTCTGCTTCTGTCTCTTTATGTCTACAGTATGCTTATCTCAGTGTGGTACTGACAAAGATGTTAGATAAACAGTATTTTCAAAAACCGTCCAAATATAACCCTCTCTGTATCCACAACCCTAGCCTGTTTCTACCTGCACTACCTGTGCCACAGCTTTAATCAATGTTGGCTGACAGAAATCAACTAGATGAAATTTCAGAAACTTAAAGCCAGAGAGAGCTCATCTTACACTCTTGTCAGAGGAGTAGCAGGGTGTAGAAGAAAACAAACACCATGTGATATTAAACATAACATCAGCGGCATCAGGCTACACATTACAGTCACTGTAATACAGGGGACCTGACATGCAATTTCACTTTGGAGAGATGTGTCACTGCAGTGCACACACAACAAAGAACTGAGAGGCATATTCATCAGTAACAACAGTAATCAATACTCATGCTATCATTAGGGGAGTATTTCTTAATATTCTGTGCTGTGACTAAAACCTTTAATGAGCAAAGTGAATGGTATTTTCAATGTGACTTAGAGAGTTTCATCTGAATTTTGCTGAGGTATTTTCTTTAACAATATAAATGTTTAAGTGGAATGAACTTGGCCATTAGTTTGTTGAGCAGAGAACAACTTCCTTAACCTTGAGGTTGTGCTGATTAAATCTGTCACAACAAGTGTGTGAGGTACGAAAACAGTCACTGTCTTGCAAACTGAGTATCTTATATGAAGTAACAAATTAGAATGGGGAATAGAAATCAGTCACACAGAGTTTGGGGCAGTGTAATTTTTTAATTACACCGCCCCAAACTCAGGTTTGTTAGACGTTCACTGGTGTGTTGAGTGCAGACACAGTCACTGAAGTGCAGTATGCCAATATCTTAAGCAGGTTTTTTCCTCTCCGTTTACGCTTGTAAGCTGTATGCTTCACAGCTGAGAAATGGATCATGGCCAAATCTTTCAATCTCATTTTCTGAAGCCAAGTACTGAAAAAGCAAGAACTACTTTTTTGTTAACACAACTTTGACAATTTATATGTCACATACATCATGTCATATAGATTTTTTTTTTGTTTGTTTGTTTGTTTTTACACAGGGCCTTGGACTCAGACAAAATGAATTCCACATTATTGTCAAAGAACACTGAATTTGGTGTCTTAAAAAAATCTGCTTATCTATTATAAATAAAATATTCCTGTAAGCATCCTTTGGGCATCAGTGAAATATGTTCAGACACCTATGTCGCTAACAACAGCCATCTATGTCTCATCCTCCCATCACTGCGTGCACCAAGTCAACCATGAAACATTGCTGTTACAAGTGAACATGTCATGAGGACACATCTGGCTACAGACAAACTAATATAAACACAGCCTGTTTTCATATGCGTCTATCACAGGCACCATCCACACACATTTGCTATACAGTCTGACCCCTTTTGGTAATCACATACTACAGCTGAGCTCACTTTTAACACAATCTGTTTGATATGGGATATTATCGATTAAATAACAAGCCTCTTTATTTAATTTTAAGCCTTACAGGCCATAGGAGGCCAACTGTGGGTATATACACAGAGGTATCTTTAGTCCATGTCAAAATCCCATAGCATAGAATGAACACATTACCCAAGGGTTTACATGTGAACTATTATCATCCTACACCCCTGAGACAAGGAGGGGAAAACAGCATTGATTCAATTAACTCGGATTAATGGGCTACCATCAAGATTCAGACACCTTGAAAGACACCGTGTGAACACACACTACACACTCTATTCACACAGAAAATGCTGAGGCTGGACTTTCCCTAATTATGGACAATGGCGCGTAATTCATGCTGTCCATTTGATACGAATAGTTGAGTTTAATTTGTGTTGAAGCGGCATGTTGTCAAGAAAAGCAGGGCAGAAAGCAAAGGGGTAAAATCAGTTACTGCTTATGATGCTGTGGCTTAATGGTGAATATATACAATAGAATTACAAAGTATCTATCTACCTATCTATATAGATATATACACATTATATATATAAAGACAAAGAAATATTAATGCTAATGTTGTGGTTAATAGGTTTATGTGTATAGGGCACCAGAGAGAGCAACAGAGGGAGTGTATTAGTGAGTGTGTGAGCCAGGAGGAGAGGGAGGGATTATAGATGTGTAGTTCTAAAAGCTTCAAATTGAGCAACCTTAAATGCTTAGACTCAGAGGAACCTTATCTTTCATCTGCAGAGAACCCTGGACCTGAATCTGTAAAGAGCTAGTCGGCTGTAATCACTGGTCAGTGGCCACTGGCAGCCACTTCAAATTCAGAATTTGGCCTTGTTTGTACTGCAAACTCTCCCTCACTTGCACAGGGTGACCGCAAAAAAGTTTTTTGAACTCTGATCTCTGAATCTGGTAGTTCTCCACCTGAATGTGCTGTAATGACTATCATTTGTTAACTCATTACACAAGGAATCACAACTATAGGTGGAACTAAAAGGTTTCAGTTCTTGCAGTGGCACTGGCAAGAACATACTCTATCCTTAACCAAAACTGTTTACATAAGACTTGAGACACTAATGGAAGAGAATTGAGAATGGGAAACCTCTGTGACCATCAAAATGCACACATGCTACACAGTATATGACACACACACACACCAACAAACACACAGTACTTAGAAACAGGTGCTGCTACAGAGATATTTTTCAGCAGCTCTTTCTGCCACTTTCTTTGTGCCAAACTTTCTGTCTGCCTCAGTCTGTCTTACACACACTGCATTTTAAATGTACACTTTATTTCTCTGCATCCTCCCGTGTAGGACCACAGCAGCACGACACAGAGAAGTATCCTGCATCTTAACAACCACATCAGACAGGTGCAGCACAATACTGTCTGCAGTCAGTAAACACACTGTAAACTGACACTATACATTTTAAACAGATTTTCACGACAGAAATGTTTTCGTTTCACAGGACAGATTTATCCTGCCTCTCAGCCTTTCTTTTTTTTTCACTTTAGCTTCTGTTTCCTTAAATTTGCATATCATCCGCCAGTTACTCTCAGGGTGTGCCAAGGAGCAGTGCACCCTAGCTGGTTGCCAAGGAAACTTGCTGAAATTTTCAAAACTGGCCAATAGGGTTGTTGGTTAAAGCTTTTAGAGCATATCAATTTCTTCAACCACTATTGCGTGTGACAACACTCGTCACTATATCTGCCCCTTTGTTTAGCAATGCCACAGTTCATTTGATTTATAATCCTTCTTCTATTTCCAAAGGCAAAATCATTATTTGTTCACACAGCCCATTTTCTAAAGTAAACTTACCAGTCAATTAAAAACTGTATGACTAAAATAGTATGCTTAATAACAGCCCAGACCTGACAGACAGTGAATGTAAATAACTAAGCTACAAAATAAGTGCTCAAATTTAACATTTAGACAATATTGGATTTAAAGAATATTAGAAAGAGAGTTTGGACTAAAGGCAAGGTAGAAGGCATCAAATAAACATTACAAATTTCTGCTACTGTTTGTCTTTTTGCCACCAGGGTACTTTAACCATGCTCAAACTCCTCTGTTTTTTCATCTTTCATCTTCTTTCTCTTTTTAAACTGAAGATTGATATTGACTGACCATATGAGGTCCTGTCACGAGGCAGAAAAAGCTCAGATTGTGTCACCTATTCACTGTTGTCCAAGCCCAGAGTCATCTGAAAAAGCTCAGACATGACAATATGTACCTAAACCCATGTCATGATGCTGACACACTACCTGCCAATAGCCAATGTGTGCTTTTCATCGACTTTAAGTTCTTTTTTAAATGTCACTGCCAACCTGTCTTTTCCACATGTCAGGTACATCATTGTTTTGATATCACCCTGGATATCTGTCCATCAGAAGCTGTATGGATTTTCTATGCAGTGCATTTCCACTGGAATTCTCTTTTAATAGTCTCTTCTGTTCTTTAAAATCAGAAATCTAACTAAGTTTTGTTTTGACCAGGTGATACAAGTAAAAGTACAGAACTGAATACCATACTGGAAGGGCTGCCTACATTCATATTCTGTCCAACCCATTTATACCAGTAAGGCTAGACCAAACATTACAATATGTCTTAGGATAACACAACAGCACCACAAACTACAGTCTTCAAAATAATTGTAAAGTTGTTCCACCACCTCTCTGAAACAGTGTCAAAACAAAATGAACATTATAATCTTTATGAAGGCAGGATCTTTTGCAAGAATATTGCACTAGGCTGCAGTACTTTTACCTGGGTCTAATAAACTGGCAGTTGAGTGTATGGCTGAGATTATGCTGTTACCAATCATTTTGCATTGTAGTGAACATTTAAATTCGTTTCACTGCTTCACACACTGAGTTATAGTGAAATATTCACCCATGTGGCACAAAGTCATGACACATTTAAATGTATCGCACACAGGTGTGATTACTCAGCCATTACCCACACTGGCCACAGGGGCCACTTGAATAATCAATCTCACCTATAATTACTGAACATGTGCACACACAAATCTGCCTGCAGATATGCACATGAACACAATATCCTATATAGTAGTAGGCTGACTACAAACAACGTGATACAAGCTGCTTTTCTGTTGGTAAATTGTTTTCTGCCTGGAGATTTACTTCATCAGTGACCCCTAGTGAGAACTGGAGTCATAAGGAAAATGCTACAGAAGCTACAATAAGACGCATGCATAGGTGTATTAGTGACACACAAACATACACACAGCTTGATTAAATATATTCAATATATGTCAGAAGTTAAAGGCAGGTTATTTCTTCCCAGCCTTCTACCTCCCTGTACTTAGACACTGTGTTTTTACGCATGCATAAACAGGCACAGACACACACCAGCACACACCGCAAATATCGATTCAAGTTCTCTTCTCCATTACTGTTGACAGGAGAGACTGAATATGCCAACAAGATCTACAGTTTATGTCAGTCACCAGGGAGATATGAACACTCATAAAGACAAAGACACACAAACATATGGATATATATATCAAACCCCAACACATATCAAATAGATTTATAAAGAAATACAGTGTATGTAGTGTATGTTTGTTGTTACTGCTGGTAAGAGCCAATTTTTCAGCAATTTATGAAGTTCATAAGACAGCTTAAATAAAGCTGAAACTATTTTGGGTTCTTGGAATAATAGTTTGAGATATTTAGGAATAATAATTTCTACTTTCGCGGTTAAGTATTAAGTATTCTATAACGCATGACTAACTACAACCTCTGAGTGCACAATATGCATCCATGTGACCACATCAAGTTAAGATGGAGAAGAGGGCAGCTCCAGTGGGAATGAAAACATTATGCACAACACCTCAGGAAAAGTGTAGCACTATGTCAAAACTACATCACAACCCACCCTTAGAGAGGAGAACTTGAACATGAACATGTCTAAGATCATAGATGTGGATTCCAATGATGACAGGTAATTTGTAGCTTGCTGTAAGGTTGTAGCTACAACCAAAAGCAATTAAGTTGTAGTTATTTTTATATTTGACCATAATAAGAGGGCAAGAGTAAAATACAAAGACATTCTACATTTGTAGCTTACCTGTGAACTACTGCTAAGAGACTAATTTAAATAAAGATAATAGAGACTGTTCTTCCCTGCAGTTCAGAAGAATGTAGCAGAGCACTATTGTAGTGCAGTTTATTGGAAGTGTGTAAAATGCCAGGGGGTCTCCTTTTCCCATTGGCAGGAAGGCAGAGAGCACAAAGGCTCTTAGAGAGTGCTTGCCACTGTAAGTAGAGTTTCAGCTCAACTGTACAGAGAGTGAGCGACAGCTGAAGTCTCATAAAACACTACTTAATTGGGATGATTTCATCCCTTAGTGGCAGCCACACAAGCTGTCCAAAGCCTAAAAAAAGAAATACAACTTAAAATCTAGTGTCCTCTCCTTTCTGGTTATAGATATAATGTTACAATGGAGAGAGGCGTTCCCCCCCTGCACAAACACAATGAATATCTTGACCAGACTTGTAACAAAAGCTCAGTCTCGCTGGGCTAATATTAATGTTTGCCTCGACTCCCCAACTTCTCTCAGACTAGACTCAGAGAGAAATAAAGAAAGAAAAACAACAGAGAAGAAAAGAATATTGGAAAGGAAAAGAAAAAAAGGCCAAAAAAGTAGAAGCTATTTAACAGAGTTAACCCAAAAGGTGAGCAAATCAATAAACCAATCACAGAGTTAAATGAGAATTGCCTATCCTCTAGCAAACATTAATTGTTTATCATTCAATTGATTAGTATCCAAATGCACTGTCCCCAAAATGGCATCTATTCTTTTGTTACATCACATTCAAAAGTATTTGTATAAGACACATTAATATATGTACTAAAGAAAATACTAACCTGTACCAGCATATGGAATTTGCTACTGCTTTGCAAACCATGCTCTCAGAAAATTACACTACTCTTGTTTCCAACCTTTCCTCCATTTCTACTTTATACCTCTACTACCTCTATCTCTACTCTCTTTGGGCAGGACCTGATGGACAGATGGAGGGAGACCTAAGGAAAAAGAGGGATGAATGGGAAATGTGATGGGAATAAGGGGAAGGGGTGATACACTGGGTCAAATCTCTTGCCATCTCTCACTCTTTCCCTTGATGGGTGTTGCGGGCAGATGGAGGTAGGAATATGCTAGCCACGTCTTGTGCCCATGTTGCCACTGTGAATGAAGCTAAAAATAGCAACACCGAGACGTGAGAGGCTTTCCAGAGAGGTGCCCACCAATCACAGATACAACATTGCATATGTCAATCCGTGTGTGCAAGTGTATTTGGAGGAACTGTCAAACTACTGTTGTGTGTAAGACTGAAGGCAGAAGCAGGGAAAGAGACATGACATATGGATGAAAGACAGTGGAAAGGGAGGCAAGAGAGAGGAGCACATAAAATACCAACATACATACTGCACATTCACGTATGGAAGAACAAAAGGCAAAGGGTACAAGGACAGATTTATTAACAAATACACAAGGTCCTTATCAGATGCTAGAGAACCAGAACAGTCTAATGTAAGAAGTTACTAGAAAAAAGCTTCATAGACATCAGTAGGAAAACCAAAATCTGCTGAAATGCTGTGACAGAAAAGCCCAGTGACAGGGGATATGGATAGACCATTATCTACATATCAAACTCAACACGAATGACTGAACACTTCTAAAATGGGAAAAAATAAAGATGTTATCACAACAAGAAAAATGATTGGTACTGAGGAGATGTCACAATCACTGATACCACCATACCTGAGAATAATTCATTTGTGCGCCACCAAAGCACAGGAATGTAAGGTTTAACCAGTGTCCTCCTTGGAAAACTGATGGTGAAAAATCCAAGATTAGGTCTTGGTTACATACTGGGAGGCCCATAAACTGAGGCCCTTGCAGACCTGCAGAACAAAGGTTGACAATGCTGGCAAGCCAGGCTAAAGAAACACAGAACAGAAGCACAAGCCAAAACAAAAAATGCTCTGATCTCCAAAGAACAGTCTACAGTGCAAAACCAGCTGCAGTGCAGTATTATGGCAAGACTCAGCAAGAGCTGAAATTGACCAGCACTGGAAGCTCACATGGTAAAAACAATAATTTCATACCACCAATGCTCAGTGAGTAACAGATCTAAAGGTAGACCATTACACTCTCCCAGAGCAGGAGCCAGTCACCATCACAGTAGCACACGCTCAATAGGCCCATGGAGAATCAGATACCATGATGGCTTGAGTTGATTCACACCTGCTCCTTAAAGAAACTAACAGCACTGGACAGTGTCTAGTATCTGTAACTGTCCTCAACCAAGGAGGGTGTTAGGGAAAAAAGTCATATCTGCATACTAATTTAGCTAAGAAGTCTCAGTCTGCCTGATAAATTAACACTGCAGCCTCAGCAGCGATGTTTTGATTTTCCTAATGCATGCAATTTTATTTCACTTTTACTAGTGCATGACATTTCCTAAATACGTTCATTATTATCCATCGTAGTTTAAAAGCTATGTAATAAAAGACAAGAGAGTGGTTTCATATTAATTTCTTTGGACCAAGTGCAGTTTGGATTACTAACCATTCGATTAAAAGCCCCTGTTATCAAAGTGTGATTGCTATTTGTCTCTGTCATGTTTTAGGTTTAATTTTAAAATATAATGTTTTCATATAACACATCAAATGAAATGTCAGCTTTCTCTAGCTTATTTAATTTAAAAAAACGTATTGATTCAATGAAGTATTTGAGTCAATGTGTTGAGAATTTCCTACAGCATAATAGAAACCATTTACTGACAGATGAGTGACTGCTGCCATGAAGAGCCCTGACACCCGCAGTGTTTATTACAACTCAAGAGATGGGGAGAGTAGAAAACACAATAATTAACCAATCAAATAACTATCATATTTACTGTAGGCTGATATGATAGTAAGCCTTAAATGAGAATATGATAGGAGAATACTCCTTCCAGCTCTTTGATGGCTGGATCATCACTGTGCCCACATGGTTTCACTTTAAAAGAATAACTAGCCGGCAGCATTATGGCAATATATACTGTGAAATGATAGGAAACTGTCTGCTGGTGTAGATTTTGCTCTACTCTTTCTATTGAGGAAGCGGTCCCTTTCATATTGCTAGTTTATTACAATATATGTCTGTGAAGATTCTCAGTCATCCAGATCATGGTCCAAGAGGGATGAATCGAGGGCAAATGGACTTGAGGAGGTTAAAAACAGGGGTCTCCCACCAGTCAGTCAGTCAGAACTGAAGAAGCCTCTTGGATGAGAGGTGAAAGTATCTACAACCAAATCCTGTTCTTCCTTGATTCAAAAGACAATATTTACACGTTATGCATTAATGTGATGAAGTACCTTGATTTGTCAGATATTCAGTTTACTAAATCAGCCAAAAACAGACATTCCCATTCTCATATGGTTATTTTATCTATGAGGAGTTTCCCTATTGTATTTCCAGAGAATTTAACACATTTATACAAGATGTAAAGGCTTTTACTTGTAAACATTTAAAGAAAACATGTTCATAATTCTTGTCTCAACTCAAACATTATATGGTGACAATCCTGTACACAAAAATTTAGTTAAAAGAGCACAGGATCAAGCATGTAGTACCTAGAAAAAGGAACTACATGCCACTAAATTCTTGGTTGTGCACATCCATATCAACCAACCAATCTATCGACCAAATGGG
>NW_026116526.1:0-19036 GCF_001640805.2 Lates calcarifer
ACAGATGTTATATAACCAACCACATACAGCAGGTACATTGTGCTCTGCTGTGGTTAAATGTCTGTTTTCCATTTTAGAAATGTAGCTGTTTTTAATGTAGAAAAGCTTATAATGAAGCTCAAATTCAGAGTAGGATGATGTAACGCAGCAGGCATATGTTCAGTGGAGAGACACTCGTGTGAGGTGCTTCACTACACCGCAGAGAGTGGCTGGTTACGACACTTAAAGCTGCAATTTTCTTTATCAGGAGAAGTGCTGAGTCACATTCTTCTGCCAAAGCGCATGTGTTGGTTTTGTTCCTGTTTGTTTACATGTGCAGCCAGTGTGGTCTTGTGTGTTTATCAGTGTCCCTCCATGTCAAACTCATTCACACACTGGTTGAGATCAGACACCCTGGGGTATAACATTCTTCCCTTCAGTCTCCCACCCGTCTTCACACTCTTTCATCAAAGGCCAAGCCTTGATCTTTTGTCTGCTTAAATTAGAGACATAAGTGAAGGATGATTGGACGGGAGAGAAGGGGCTTGAGGGAGGAGATGAGAGAAAACTGTAGGTCACACATGTAGAGCATGGTAGGACAATGACCAGAGGATGTGGGAAGGGAGACAGAAAAGGCAGCACGTTTCCAGTTAATTACTGGATTTTATGCCCTAAAGCTAAACATGGATCATTGGGCATTTAGAGGATAAAGTAACTAGGTTTAATAGTGTTAGTTTGCCTTAATGCCTCTAAGAATAACAATTACATCAGTTCTTAACAATTCTACAGTTTCTTGAAAAGAGCACTGCACTTTAAATGAAATGTGAATAAAAACTTACTATATAAGCAAGGGCCAACACTATGCTTACCTACTCAATGGATTTTGAAAGTTTGTATATAAAGATGGAGGATCTACACTAGTGCAAGTAACAGGGTTAATATTTACCAGTTCTTCACTAGCACTAACTGCACTAACTGATCAACATCTCTGGCCTGAAGTTCTGCATTATCAGTTCTGCATTCATTAATGAAGACAATTAGCATGTACCATAATTTCCGGACTATTGAGCGCACCTGACTATAAGCCGCACCACTAAATTTAAAAAGAAAAAAAAAAGTACATATACAGGCCGAACTTGTCTAAATGTTTTTGCGGCATGAAGCTTGTTAGCCCGTAAAAATCTATAAATTAGCTGCATCATTGTTCAAGCCGCAAGTTTCAAAGCGTGTGAAAAAAGTAGCGGCTTATAGTCCAGAAATTACGGTATTCTGTTTTGTAATGCAACAGAAAGGAGGCAAGATGCATTTTACTCAGAGAGAATTTTAGACTGAGAGGCTAAAGCTATGGGTTGTTTTGTATGAGTGGGAAATAAAAAAAACACAAGCCAGTATGAACACAAGTTCAAGTTAGAGCAAACAGGTCGACTAAGTGGAGATGAACACAAACACACATTACATAATTCCACATCTGAATTCAGAACATGTCCCAAAAGTGCCTTACTAATTAAGATGTATTGTTTGTGTGTGTTTGTCTGGGATTATGCAAGCAAGGATGATGCATGGGGCAGGACATGACTATAGTATCTCTAAAGGCACAGATGGCATCCAGTCACAATGGAAAGAGACAGGGCATTGTTGTTGCCTTTTAGCAAGAAGTGATGCATCAACAGAGAAGAGAAAGGAGAGTGAAACGTAGTGGTGAAGTGAAGTGAAAGAAGCGAGGAGTGCTGAGATGATTGAGTGTAATGACTCTCACACAGCCCTGTTTCCATCTCCCAAGACCTCTGGCTGTCGCTGCCCAGATGACATATGCACTAATTAACAGTGCTGAGCCTCCTGTTGGATGTGGGGTGAGCTAAGAGTCCTAACCAATGCCCTAAAGAGATAATACAGTTCACTAGTATAGCTAACATGTGTTTGTTTCTTTGTAAACAGGACCATACATTCAATAGGTTTAACAAGATATTTCTACTGTATATACAGTAATACATTTGCTTATTGTGCTTCCAATCAACTATGCACAAGCTTAGGCACATCTGACAGACAGACAAAATGAACTGCCTCTGTCTTATCCTCGTATCCTCCTCTGGCTCTCTGCTCTTTGGGTATCCTTCTGTTTGGCCAGAGTCCAGAGTGGGAACAGATGCATATGTTTGTCTCAATCTCAGGATCTGTAGGAGTAGACTCAGCACTGGGATATAAACTAATACACTGACATCTTTCAGCCCTCCATATTTTATAGCACAGTTAAAGCAACAATTTATAATAGATGAGCAGAAAGAGGTAGCACATGTTAGTGCCTGACGTGTGAATGACTTGCTCCCTGTCTCTTTGTATCTCTCCCTTACTGAGTCTGTTTATCTCTGCTTCTGTCTCTTTATGTCTACAGTATGCTTATCTCAGTGTGGTACTGACAAAGATGTTAGATAAACAGTATTTTCAAAAACCGTCCAAATATAACCCTCTCTGTATCCACAACCCTAGCCTGTTTCTACCTGCACTACCTGTGCCACAGCTTTAATCAATGTTGGCTGACAGAAATCAACTAGATGAAATTTCAGAAACTTAAAGCCAGAGAGAGCTCATCTTACACTCTTGTCAGGAGTAGCAGGTGTAGAAGAAAACAAACACCATGTGATATTAAACATAACATCAGCGGCATCAGGCTACACATTACAGTCACTGTAATACAGGGGACCTGACATGCAATTTCACTTTGGAGAGATGTGTCACTGCAGTGCACACACAACAAAGAACTGAGAGGCATATTCATCAGTAACAACAGTAATCAATACTCATGCTATCATTAGGGGAGTATTTCTTAATATTCTGTGCTGTGACTAAAACCTTTAATGAGCAAAGTGAATGGTATTTTCAATGTGACTTAGAGAGTTTCATCTGAATTTTGCTGAGGTATTTTCTTTAACAATATAAATGTTTAAGTGGAATGAACTTGGCCATTAGTTTGTTGAGCAGAGAACAACTTCCTTAACCTTGAGGTTGTGCTGATTAAATCTGTCACAACAAGTGTGTGAGGTACGAAAACAGTCACTGTCTTGCAAACTGAGTATCTTATGAAGTAACAAATTAGAATGGGGAATAGAAATCAGTCACACAGAGTTTGGGGCAGTGTAATTTTTTAATTACACCGCCCCAAACTCAGGTTTGTTAGACGTTCACTGGTGTGTTGAGTGCAGACACAGTCACTGAAGTGCAGTATGCCAATATCTTAAGCAGGTTTTTTCCTCTCCGTTTACGCTTGTAAGCTGTATGCTTCACAGCTGAGAAATGGATCATGGCCAAATCTTTCAATCTCATTTTCTGAAGCCAAGTACTGAAAAAGCAAGAACTACTTTTTGTTAACACAACTTTGACAATTTATATGTCACATACATCATGTCATATAGATTTTTTTTTTTTGTTTGTTTGTTTGTTTTTACACAGGGCCTTGGACTCAGACAAAATGAATTCCACATTATTGTCAAAGAACACTGAATTTGGTGTCTTAAAAAAATCTGCTTATCTATTATAAATAAAATATTCCTGTAAGCATCCTTTGGGCATCAGTGAAATATGTTCAGACACCTATGTCGCTAACAACAGCCATCTATGTCTCATCCTCCCATCACTGCGTGCACCAAGTCAACCATGAAACATTGCTGTTACAAGTGAACATGTCATGAGGACACATCTGGCTACAGACAAACTAATATAAACACAGCCTGTTTTCATATGCGTCTATCACAGGCACCATCCACACACATTTGCTATACAGTCTGACCCCTTTTGGTAATCACATACTACAGCTGAGCTCACTTTTAACACAATCTGTTTGATATGGGATATTATCGATTAAATAACAAGCCTCTTTATTTAATTTTAAGCCTTACAGGCCATAGGAGGCCAACTGTGGGTATATACACAGAGGTATCTTTAGTCCATGTCAAAATCCCATAGCATAGAATGAACACATTACCCAAGGGTTTACATGTGAACTATTATCATCCTACACCCTGAGACAAGGAGGGGAAAACAGCATTGATTCAATTAACTCGGATTAATGGGCTACCATCAAGATTCAGACACCTTGAAAGACACCGTGTGAACACACACTACACACTCTATTCACACAGAAAATGCTGAGGCTGGACTTTCCCTAATTATGGACAATGGCGTAATTCATGCTGTCCATTTTGATACGAATAGTTGAGTTTAATTTGTGTTGAAGCGGCATGTGTCAAGAAAAGCAGGCAGAAAGCAAAGGGGTAAAATCAGTTACTGCTTATGATGCTGTGGCTTAATGGTGAATATATACAATAGAATTACAAAGTATCTATCTACCTATCTATATAGATATATACACATTATATATATAAAGACAAAGAAATATTAATGCTAATGTTGTGGTTAATAGGTTTATGTGTATAGGGCACCAGAGAGAGCAACAGAGGGAGTGTATTAGTGAGTGTGTGAGCCAGGAGGAGAGGGAGGGATTATAGATGTGTAGTTCTAAAAGCTTCAAATTGAGCAACCTTAAATGCTTAGACTCAGAGGAACCTTATCTTTCATCTGCAGAGAACCCTGGACCTGAATCTGTAAAGAGCTAGTCGGCTGTAATCACTGGTCAGTGGCCACTGGCAGCCACTTCAAATTCAGAATTTGGCCTTGTTTGTACTGCAAACTCTCCCTCACTTGCACAGGGTGACCGCAAAAAAGTTTTTTGAACTCTGATCTCTGAATCTGGTAGTTCTCCACCTGAATGTGCTGTAATGACTATCATTTGTTAACTCATTACACAAGGAATCACAACTATAGGTGGAACTAAAAGGTTTCAGTTCTTGCAGTGGCACTGGCAAGAACATACTCTATCCTTAACCAAAACTGTTTACATAAGACTTGAGACACTAATGGAAGAGAATTGAGAATGGGAAACCTCTGTGACCATCAAAATGCACACATGCTACACAGTATATGACACACACACACACCAACAAACACACAGTACTTAGAAACAGGTGCTGCTACAGAGATATTTTTCAGCAGCTCTTTCTGCCACTTTCTTTGTGCCAAACTTTCTGTCTGCCTCAGTCTGTCTTACACACACTGCATTTTAAATGTACACTTTATTTCTCTGCATCCTCCCGTGTAGGACCACAGCAGCACGACACAGAGAAGTATCCTGCATCTTAACAACCACATCAGACAGGTGCAGCACAATACTGTCTGCAGTCAGTAAACACACTGTAAACTGACACTATACATTTTAAACAGATTTTCACGACAGAAATGTTTTCGTTTCACAGGACAGATTTATCCTGCCTCTCAGCCTTTCTTTTTTTTTCACTTTAGCTTCTGTTTCCTTAAATTTGCATATCATCAGCCAGTTACTCTCAGGGTGTGCCAAGGAGCAGTGCACCCTAGCTGGTTGCCAAGGAAACTTGCTGAAATTTTCAAACTGGCCAATAGGGTTGTTGGTTAAAGCTTTTTAGAGCATATTCAATTTCTTTCAACCACTATTGCGTGTGACAACACTCGTCACTATATCTGGCCCCTTTGTTTAGCAATGCCACAGTTCATTTGATTTATAATCCTTCTTCTATTTCCAAAGCAAAATCATTATTTGTTCACACAGCCCATTTTCTAAAGTAAACTTACCAGGTCCAATTAAAAACTGTATGACTAAAATAGTATGCTTAATAACAGCCCAGACCTGACAGACAGTGAATGTAAATAACTAAGCTACAAAATAAGTGCTCAAATTTAACATTTAGACAATATTGGATTTAAAGAATATTAGAAAGAGAGTTTGGACTAAAGGCAAGGTAGAAGGCATCAAATAAACATTACAAATTTCTGCTACTGTTTGTCTTTTTGCCACCAGGGTACTTTAACCATGCTCAAACTCCTCTGTTTTTTCATCTTTCATCTTCTTTCTCTTTTTAAACTGAAGATTGATATTGGACTGACCATATGAGGTCCTGTCCACGAGGCAGAAAAAGCTCAGATTGTGTCACCTATTCACTGTTGTCCAAGCCCAGAGTCATCTGAAAAAGCTCAGACATGACAATATGTACCTAAAACCCATGTCATGATGCTGACACACTACCTGCCAATAGCCAATGTGTGCTTTTCATTCGACTTTAAGTTCTTTTTTAAAATGTCACTGCCAACCTGTCTTTTCCACATGTTCAGGTACATCATTGTTTTGATATCACCCTGGATATCTGTCCATCAGAAGCTGTATGGATTTTCTATGCAGTGCATTTCCACTGGAATTCTCTTTTAATAGTCTCTTCTGTTCTTTAAAATCAGAAAATCTAACTAAGTTTTTGTTTTGACCAGGTGATACAAGTAAAAGTACAGAACTGAATACCATACTGGAAGGGCTGCCTACATTCATATTCTGTCCAACCCATTTATACCCAGTAAGGCTAGACCAAACATTACAATATGTCTTAGGATAACACAACAGCACCACAAACTACAGTCTTCAAAATAATTGTAAAGTTGTTCCACCACCTCTCTGAAACCAGTGTCAAAACAAAATGAACATTATAATCTTTATGAAGGCAGGATCTTTTGCAAGAATATTGCACTAGGCTGCAGTACTTTTACCTGGGTCTAATAAACTGGCAGTTGAGTGTATGGCTGAGATTATGCTGTTACCAATCATTTTGCATTGTAGTGAACATTTAAATTCGTTTCACTGCTTCACACACTGAGTTATAGTGAAATATTCACCCATGTGGCACAAAGTCATGACACATTTAAATGTATCGCACACAGGTGTGATTACTCAGCCATTACCCACACTGGCCACAGGGGCCACTTGAATAATCAATCTCACCTATAATTACTGAACATGTGCACACACAAATCTGCCTGCAGATATGCACATGAACACAATATCCTATATAGTAGTAGGCTGACTACAAACAACGTGATACAAGCTGCTTTTCTGTTGGTAAATTGTTTTCTGCCTGGAGATTTACTTCATCAGTGACCCCTAGTGAGAACTGGAGTCATAAGGAAAATGCTACAGAAGCTACAATAAGACGCATGCATAGGTGTATTAGTGACACACAAACATACACACAGCTTGATTAAATATATTCAATATATGTCAGAAGTTAAAGGCAGGTTATTTCTTCCCAGCCTTCTACCTCCCTGTACTTAGACACTGTGTTTTTACGCATGCATAAACAGGCACAGACACACACCAGCACACACCCGCAAATATCGATTCAAGTTCTCTTCTCCATTACTGTTGACAGGAGAGACTGAATATGCCAACAAGATCTACAGTTTATGTCAGTCACCAGGGAGATATGAACACTCATAAAGACAAAGACACACAAACATATGGATATATATATCAAACCCCAACACATATCAAATAGATTTATAAAGAAATACAGTGTATGTAGTGTATGTTTGTTGTTACTGCTGGTAAGAGCCAATTTTTCAGCAATTTATGAAGTTCATAAGACAGCTTAAATAAAGCTGAAACTATTTTGGGTTCTTGGAATAATAGTTTGAGATATTTAGGAATAATAATTTCTACTTTCGCGGTTAAGTATTAAGTATTCTATAACGCATGACTAACTACAACCTCTGAGTGCACAATATGCATCCATGTGACCACATCAAGTTAAGATGGAGAAGAGGGCAGCTCCAGTGGGAATGAAAACATTATGCACAACACCTCAGGAAAAGTGTAGCACTATGTCAAAACTACATCACAACCCACCCTTAGAGAGGAGAACTTGAACATGAACATGTCTAAGATCATAGATGTGGATTCCAATGATGACAGGTAATTTGTAGCTTGCTGTAAGGTTGTAGCTACAACCAAAAGCAATTAAGTTGTAGTTATTTTTATATTTGACCATAATAAGAGGGCAAGAGTAAAATACAAAGACATTCTACATTTGTAGCTTACCTGTGAACTACTGCTAAGAGACTAATTTAAATAAAGATAATAGAGACTGTTCTTCCCTGCAGTTCAGAAGAATGTAGCAGAGCACTATTGTAGTGCAGTTTATTGGAAGTGTGTAAAATGCCAGGGGGTCTCCTTTTCCCATTGGCAGGAAGGCAGAGAGCACAAAGGCTCTTAGAGAGTGCTTGCCACTGTAAGTAGAGTTTCAGCTCAACTGTACAGAGAGTGAGCGACAGCTGAAGTCTCATAAAACACTACTTAATTGGATGATTTCATCCCTTAGTGGCAGCCACACAAGCTGTCCAAAGCCTAAAAAAAGAAATACAACTTAAAATCTAGTGTCCTCTCCTTTCTGGTTATAGATATAATGTTACAATGGAGAGAGGCGTTCCCCCCTGCACAAACACAATGAATATCTTGACCAGACTTGTAACAAAAGCTCAGTCTCGCTGGGCTAATATTAATGTTTGCCTCGACTCCCCAACTTCTCTCAGACTAGACTCAGAGAGAAATAAAGAAAGAAAAACAACAGAGAAGAAAAGAATATTGGAAAGGAAAAGAAAAAAAGGCAAAAAAGTAGAAGCTATTTAACAGAGTTAACCCAAAAGGTGAGCAAATCAATAAACCAATCACAGAGTTAAATGAGAATTGCCTATCCTCTAGCAAACATTAATTGTTTTATCATTCAATTGATTAGTATCCAAATGCACTGTCCCCAAAATGGCATCTATTCTTTTGTTACATCACATTCAAAAGTATTTGTATAAGACACATTAATATATGTACTAAAGAAAATACTAACCTGTACCAGCATATGGAATTTGCTACTGCTTTGCAAACCATGCTCTCAGAAAATTACACTACTCTTGTTTCCAACCTTTCCTCCATTTCTACTTTATACCTCTACTACCTCTATCTCTACTCTCTTTGGGCAGGACCTGATGGACAGATGGAGGGAGACCTAAGGAAAAAGAGGGATGAATGGGAAATGTGATGGGAATAAGGGGAAGGGGTGATACACTGGGTCAAATCTCTTGCCATCTCTCACTCTTTCCCTTGATGGGTGTTGCGGGCAGATGGAGGTAGGAATATGCTAGCCACGTCTTGTGCCCATGTTGCCACTGTGAATGAAGCTAAAAATAGCAACACCGAGACGTGAGAGGCTTTCCAGAGAGGTGCCCACCAATCACAGATACAACATTGCATATGTCAATCCGTGTGTGCAAGTGTATTTGGAGGAACTGTCAAACTACTGTTGTGTGTAAGACTGAAGGCAGAAGCAGGGAAAGAGACATGACATATGGATGAAAGACAGTGGAAAGGGAGGCAAGAGAGAGGAGCACATAAATACCAACATACATACTGCACATTCACGTATGGAAGAACAAAAGGCAAAGGGTACAAGGACAGATTTATTAACAAATACACAAGGTCCTTATCAGATGCTAGAGAACCAGAACAGTCTAATGTAAGAAGTTACTAGAAAAAGCTTCATAGACATCAGTAGGAAAACCAAAATCTGCTGAAATGCTGTGACAGAAAGCCCAGTGACAGGGGATATGGATAGACCATTATCTACATATCAAACTCAACACGAATGACTGAACACTCTAAAATGGGAAAAATAAAGATGTTATCACAACAAGAAAAATGATTGGTACTGAGGAGATGTCACAATCACTGATACCACCATACCTGAGAATAATTCATTTGTGCGCCACAAGCACAGGAATGTAAGGTTTAACCAGTGTCCTCCTTGGAAAACTGATGGTGAAAAATCAAGATTAGGTCTTGGTTACATATGGGAGGCCCATAACTGAGGCCCTTGCAGACTGCAGAACAAAGGTTGACAATGCTGGCAGCCAGGCTAAAGAAACACAGAACAGAAGCACAAGCCAAAACAAAAAATGCTCTGATCTCCAAAGAACAGTCTACAGTGCAAAACCAGCTGCAGTGCAGTATTATGGCAAGACTCAGCAAGAGCTGAAATTGACCAGCACTGGAAGCTCACATGGTAAAAACAATAATTTCATACCACCAATGCTCAGTGAGTAACAGATCTAAAGGTAGACCATTACACTCTCCCAGAGCAGGAGCCAGTCACCATCACAGTAGCACACGCTCAATAGGCCCATGGAGAATCAGATACCATGATGGCTTGAGTTGATTCACACCTGCTCCTTAAAGAAACTAAGAGCACTGGACAGTGTCTAGTATCTGTAACTGTCCTCAACCAAGGAGGGTGTTAGGGAAAAAAGTCATATCTGCATACTAATTTAGCTAAGAAGTCTCAGTCTGCCTGATAAATTAACACTGCAGCCTCAGCAGCGATGTTTTGATTTTCCTAATGCATGCAATTTTATTTCACTTTTACTAGTGCATGACATTTCCTAAATACGTTCATTATTATCCATCGTAGTTTAAAAGCTATGTAATAAAAGACAAGAGAGTGGTTTCATATTAATTTCTTTGGACCAAGTGCAGTTTGGATTACTAACCATTCGATTAAAAGCCCCTGTTATCAAAGTGTGATTGCTATTTGTCTCTGTCATGTTTTAGGTTTAATTTTAAAATATAATGTTTTCATATAACACATCAAATGAAATGTCAGCTTTCTCTAGCTTATTTAATTTAAAAAAACGTATTGATTCAATGAAGTATTTGAGTCAATGTGTTGAGAATTTCCTACAGCATAATAGAAACCATTTACTGACAGATGAGTGACTGCTGCCATGAAGAGCCCTGACACCCGCAGTGTTTATTACAACTCAAGAGATGGGGAGAGGTAGAAAACACAATAATTAACCAATCAAATAACTATCATATTTACTGTAGGCTGATATGATAGTAAGCCTTAAATGAGAATATGATAGGAGAATACTCCTTCCAGCTCTTTGATGGCTGGATCATCACTGTGCCCACATGGTTTCACTTTAAAAAGAATAACTAGCCGGCAGCATTATGGCAATATATACTGTGAAATGATAGGAAACTGTCTGCTGGTGTAGATTTTGCTCTACTCTTTCTATTGAGGAAGCGGTCCCTTTCATATTGCTAGTTTATTACAATATATGTCTGTGAAGATTCTCAGTCATCCAGATCATGGTCCAAGAGGGGATGAATCGAGGGCAAATGGACTTGAGGAGGTTAAAAACAGGGGTCTCCCACCAGTCAGTCAGTCAGAACTGAAGAAGCCTCTTGGATGAGAGGTGAAAGTATCTACAACCAAATCCTGTTCTTCCTTGATTCAAAAGACAATATTTACACGTTATGCATTAATGTGATGAAGTACCTTGATTTGTCAGATATTCAGTTTACTAAATCAGCCAAAAACAGACATTCCCATTCTCATATGGTTATTTTATCTATGAGGAGTTTCCCTATTGTATTTCCAGAGAATTTAACACATTTATACAAGATGTAAAGGCTTTTACTTGTAAACATTTAAAGAAAACATGTTCATAATTCTTGTCTCAACTCAAACATTATATGGTGACAATCCTGTACACAAAAATTTAGTTAAAAGAGCACAGGATCAAGCATGTAGTACCTAGAAAAAGGAACTACATGCCACTAAATTCTTGGTTGTGCACATCCATATCAACCAACCAATCTATCGACCAAATGGGGTCAGCCCTACCAGCAGAACAAATGAACCAGTTAGTAACAGCAGGCTCCCACTCTACTTGGCATGGTGGAACAATGTTGAACATGGATTGGCTACATGAAACTGTAGTCAACTGGCATACTGATCCACCTTATCTAGAACTACATCAGCAACATTGTAATGTTACTCAGACTGACAGTGTGGGCAGATAGTATTATAAGAAAGAAAGGAATACTGGAGGACTTGGAAACAGAATTGCTATGAGAACCTGAGATACCAAGTGACCCCAACACCTTTACAGTTAAGTAGCTCAGTGACAAGAACAAGATTCAGGGCCATCACATTAGCCCTGCCGGTCATCAGATATTCACTGGAAGGTGATGGTCAGGACCAAGAAACCAGGGGACAGAAATTTTTAACTAACCCATTGTTGAAACACAAGTTTTAACACAAATGAGAAGTGAGACTAGTTGGGTAGTTGACTAAACAAAGGTCATTTAAGCATCAGTAATATTGAAAATATTCTCATTACTACAGACAACTTGTCACAATACGCGAAGAGTTTCATCCAAATGCCAGCATCCAGAGACTGTATGCCAGCTAGCAAGAAGGGCTTAGTAAGTGCCAAGGCCAATGTCCTGAATGAAACATGATGCATCCATGAGTACATTGGCAAAATAGTTCCTGAAAATAACCATGAAAATAAAATATTAGAGAACCCTCAAACTCATAAGTCTATGTATGGTACAGTACCAAGACACGAGGAAAGCACATACTAACCTGATAAGATTTTTTTTTCCATTTCCATCGGAAGTTTTTTTTTTTTTGTAGAATAACCATCATCACATTGTTATAGCTCTGACAGAAATTACCTTCTGTGAATGAATAAAGGGAGAAAGAACAAAAAGAGGGAACAAGAGAAGCAAATGGAGAATAAAGATGAATGTAGGTAGTGCAACAGACTATTTATGTCAGTGTCTCCTTCTCCTCTTGAGAGATGAATGACACCCATTAGCAGTATTGGGAATCTGTCTCTTTTTGCTCCAATCATAGAAATAGAGTTTTGGTGGAGTTGGATATGATAAATGACAAATGATACCCATGATCTGAAAACAGACAATCTTTGCAAATAATCTGCCCAACAGTCTCACTGAACAAATGGTAGTATCAACTGCTAATGCAACTTTACGGCCTCCTACTGCCAAGACGCAGCACTTTGTTAAAGTTGCACTGAGGATTGGGCAACACTTATGTAATAATGGAGTTTACTTAGTCTAAATCATGGACTGAATCATGACCAAATCCATCCCATTTCCACATTATTAATTTCAGATATGCCTCACAAAGTGAGCCTTAAAGTAGAATTGACAAACTTCACCACCTCATCAAATACTTGTAAGAACACATTTAACAAGGGCTGGGTTTTATCTTTGAGCTCTCCTTTACACTGATGTCATACATTTCTCCTAAACATCATGTACATCAGTTCACCTCTAAGAATAGAAATTCAGCATAAAAACATAATACCAATACTTCAGACCAGTTAGATAGCAAAAATATTGGCACATTGAGATAATCAGCCAGGCACTGAAAAAGGAAATGTGAGGACTAAGCCATTTTAGCCACTGGCTTTACCCCACATGAGCCATCACTCCTCCCTTCTCTCCTGCAGAAAAGGAAAAGTGTTGCCTGGTGTGATCTTTGCATGGTGCTTCATTCTCCTGATCCAGGCTTGAAACACAGCAGGAGATGTGTAATCCTACTTCAGGCGGACTATTCTAGTGTAATCTCCTGCTCACTCAGAGTACACACAAGTCACTTCTGACTGCTCCATAAAAGATTCAAACTGTCAGAGTTGGCCATCTGTCATCTGTTTCTGTTTGTCTGTCAGACTTTGAGGCTCTCTCTCTGTTTGTCTTTCCATCTATCATTATGTCAAGCTGTATATGTTCTTGCCTGTTTGTCCATATATCTGACTAAATGTGGTTTCTTGAAAGTGAAACTAATGATCTGATGAAAGCATCTTTACATTACATAAGAACATTAAGGGAAGTCCCATGGTAATGGGATTACGACTTATTAGCATGTGCGCATGTGTGTGTACATATATACATGCTCACAACTGTGCATCCATGTAAGAGCATGTTTGGGCCTGTTTCTTTGCTCATGTATACTGTGCAAGTGTGTGTGTGTCTATATGATACAAGCATGTGTGTGTGTGTGTGTGTGTGTGTGTGTGTGTGTGTGTGTGTGTCCAAGAGAGAAAGTGTGCGAGCTTGACTGAAAACCGTTTTTGTTCACAGACAGTGATTGTGCACCACCTTTGGGGAATTCTCTGCTTTCTTTTCAACTGCTCTCCTTTTATTTCCTGTCTTTATTCCTGGCATGCAGCGCCGGGGCCTCACTAAGATACAATGGGTCATTTCAGCCAAGTAGCCAACAACAATGAGGTAATCAACAATAACAAACACAAAAACAGCCTCTTGCCTTTACCATCAGTGTCTGGAGAAAGACTTAAAAGTACACTCAAACTAAACCACCTGCAGAAAGCCAACTGAGCACCTTAGCATGAGTATGCAGTGACTGGCTGTAAAGGTTTAAACTGCATTTTGCTATACTGTTAGCAGAGGATGTCTCTAGTGGAGATGTGAGAGCAGAAGGGGAGGGGTGAGTTGACACAGAGGCACATTAGTAATGAAAAGCTTAATTCTGTTTTGTTATATAGAAAATGTCACATGGTGTCTCTCTAATGGTATGATCTTATGTGTGCTACTGTCAGCGAAAGACAGCAAGGATAAATAGAGGGAGCGTACATGGGGTTAGAGATGATGTTGAATTGATAACACTTCATTTCATTCGCCAGTCAATGATGGGTAAAATATTTTCTTCTCTGCATTTATGTGCAGTTCCAGGCCATCACTTTCTGCTCAAGATAATTTTAAGTCGTGACTTGTAAAGGACATTTTAAGGGGATTACTGTCCTTACTTAACAGAGAGGAATTAAGTACTTAAACAGGTATAACCAAAAGAAAACAAAAAGAGAACAATTCATTAAGAATGGCTGTTGTATTCCCCAAACAATTACTGAAACACAACAGGATAGCTGCAGCTATCAACATGAAGTACAATAGCAGAGCCTGAAAAATGAATGAAATGAAACCTTTGCCCTGTTGAATAGCACCTTCTGCAGCTAACTGATGGACACACTTCAGTATGGTCATAGTGATTTGGTGAAGAGAGGGACAGCACATACTTTCCACTGAAAATGGGAAAATAAATGAAAGAAAGAATCAATGTCACAGTCTAATGGTTCTGCATTTTTTCAGTGGATGCAATACTAAAAAAGACATGGGCTACATCTTCAGGGGAAACTGCTGGGTAAAGATTTTAGTAAGAGGAATGCAGGACTGGATCTCTGTCTCTGCAAAGAGCAACAGCAGTGTGACAGAGGATGAGGTAAAGTTTCACAGTTAAGGTATAACTATCTTGATTCTCTACCTTGTGTCTTCCTGTGGATTTACAATGCCTCTCAAAGCCTTCTTTATCCCTGATGCCTTTTCTCTCTCTCTCTCTCTCTCTCTCTCTCTCCCCCCTCCCGCTCTCACCCTAAGTGGCCAGTTGTCAAAGTCAGCTGAAGCCCAGTTAATGAAGAGGTAGATTTATTAGCGAGACATCAGTGGAATAGGCAAAGGGAGGGGGGGAGTGGAACCTCCAGAAGCCAGCAAGCAAATACAGCCACGAAGTGTGCATACCAAAAACAAAAAGAGAGGGAAAAGAGAAAGAAGAGGGATGGGATGAAAAAAAGATGGTAAAGAAAGAGAAAAAGCAGAGAAAACGAAGATGTTGGAAGAAATAAAGCAAAAGCTATAAAGCAGACAGAAGAGAGGTAGAAAGCACCCAGTCAGAGAGGCAGGGGGAGAGGCAGCTTCCCTCTCTTTTATCCTCTCTCCAGCAGTGGCTACAGAATGAGCTCTTACCGTCTGTTGTAGGTCTGGGATACCAATGCGGATGACCACGGTGTTGCCTGTCGGCTCCTCCATGGGTGCTCTTGCACTGTGGCTCCGCTGTGCACCGGGACGGAAAGCCAGAACACCGACAGGATCAGGAACGCCGCTGTCCTCTTCCCGGGAGCTGCCGCTGTCAGTGCTGGCCCCCTGGCTGCCGTTTGCTGCGTGTGTGTAAGGGTGTGTGAGTGTGTGTGAGTGTGTGTGTGTGTGGTGCTGCTGCTGCTGCTGGTCCTGCCGTGGAGGGCTGGGTGGCTCATGTTTGCCGGCTGCCGGACGCAGAGGCATGCTCCGTGTTAGGGGCTCGGTCTATGTCTCTCTCTCTCTCTCCACACACACACACACACTCACACACGCACACAGAGACAAGCATACACACACACGCCGATGACTCTCGCTCACACTACACACACACACGGCTTGCAGCGTGCATCATTCGCCTGGGAGAGAGAAGAGGGAGGGAGAGAGAGGCAGGGAAGGAGGGTGGCAGAGAGGGAATGGGCAAAGAGGAGGAGGTAATGGGAGATTACAGAGAGATGGAGGGTAAAAACACAAAGAGAAGATTAGTACCAAGGGAACTTGAATAGAAAACTGAGAAAAGATGCAAAGATAAAGCACTATTCATAGAATAGTGTAAAAGTATTTAACTCTAATCTGTGATTTGCACAAAAGCTAATCCAAATGCAATTAGCAAAAAAGGAAACATTTCATTTTTAAATAGAACAAAATAGATAAAAGAAAAACAAATGATGACAAATAGCAGAATTGAGGGAGAAGATTAATCAACATTTGTATAAAAATATTTGGATCTTTAGTATTAACTGTAAGTGAGTTTGAATAATGTTAATAGCAGTACTAATATCTAACTAAGGAGACTGCTGATACAAATTTACTGACATTTTTACATTACTTTGATTGTACACATTTTTTTGAGATCCACAATTCACCAAATGTGAAGGAACTTCTCCAGTACCCCCAGTAACAAGTGATAATGAACTCTGCATATGCTGTAATGTTCGTAATGTGACACTGCTGCTGTCACACACTGTTGCTTTTGCTCTAGTGTGCTGACACTGTGGTGACGTAAGGGCAGCATCGGGGAGCACTGCTTGTTCAGATCAATGTTGGGGCAGGATTTGGCCTTCATGCTTCACTTTATCTATCTGTGTATGTGTGAGTGTGAGTGTGAGTGAGTGTGTGAGTGTGTGTGTGTATGTTGCTGATCAAATGGTTCCATGGTAAACACAGTGAGTCAAAGACAGAGGAAGCTGCTTCATTCTCATAAGGGGGATTTTTTTAGTTTCTGGTTTCATCGTGTAGTCCCTGTGAAGCCATGAGCGTAGAACTGTGATTAAGGGCTAAACAAATAATGTTAATTTGACCTTGATCTAAGTGTAAAACAGGAATCCAAAAACAATTTCATAGGCAACATTGTTTTAATGTTGTCCGACAAACAGGCTCAAGTTATTGGCCTCTTGGGTTCGTGCTGTCATATTCGATTGAAGTCAGAACTCAAGATAACAGTGGAAGTGCTTATCAGAGGAGATGAGTACATGACCTCTGTGTGGTATGTAAGACAAATACTTTAAGGTTTGAATATTGCCATCCCACTATTTGAACAAGCGAGCTTTTCATGCAAGGAAAGCGTACCATGAAACATTTGTGGCAGGTCTGTAAATTATTAATTGTAAGCTTAAGTCAGTGCTATGCTTCATTGTGTTCTCAGTGCCATCACTGTTTACATTGACCAAGCCAGTATTTTCTTACAGGGTAGAATTTAAAGCAAGCACTTCAGGGAGAATACAAGTGATGAAAGCTCTGGGGCTGCTGTTACACATTATAATGCAGGCCCTTGAGCTGACACACACATACAGGAATATATGCCCAGAAATGTTCATATAAAGGGACACCCACAAAAATACAGGCTGCAGGAATATTTACAGACATTAATCAACATTCAGCATTCCTCTGCTTTGTGCACAGGGCATTTATGAAGACAGTGAAGTCCTGATTGATTACAAAATTCACATACATATTTGTATCTCATAAAGTTAAGTGTCAGGTTAACGGAGAGACCAAGATTAAAGGCCATCATCACATTAGCTCCACCAATCTTCAGACATCCGAATAGTATTGAAAAAGTTGGCCAAGAGATGACATGGTGGCTTCTGATATCAAGACCCAGAAATACAAACAAAGAATAGCTATTCTAGCTACACGCTACAAGTTGACAAATGGTATAATGTGACTGAAGAGACAAATGAGTGAGACAGAAAAGTTTCTTCGGTTTGTTGTGATTCCTCTTGTGAAGCTTCAGTGTGTCTCACTGGATTTCCTGTGATGATACTTTTAGCCCAAAATATTACCTCATTATATCAGAAAAGCCTCTGATTCCTGCAGAGAGCTTCTCCAAGAAAAGAGTTTAAAAGTAAATCCTGCTGATAGCCTATATGCTAATGACCTTGTGGAGTCTCAGAGCAGACACCAAAGTGCTAATTTGGTGGCACGTGTTTGAGATAAACACAAATCAGTCACAGGTTTTTTTTCTCACTGAAAACTGTCTCACATGCACCAGCAGAGGTTGAACTGTGTGCATTTCCCTGCACTATAGAGGATTGTATGTGAGTACTCTGCCACTGCTGGACACTCCACAGTATGTAATCCCATTAGCCACTGGAGAGAGAGCATGGCAGGTAGCCCTAATACATTAGAGGATTTAGCAGATCACTCTACCGTATGCGACTTCTGCTTGCCAGGTCTTTAGGGCAAGGAAAATTGATAACTCTTCCCAAAAAACCTTGTAGTGTAGCTCAATATTCACATTTTATAAAGCAATTCTGTGCCCTACACTACCAAATAGGTCTCTGTGTACTTTAAAATGGCACAGTGAATTACCAACAAATTACAACACAACTAGTTTCAGTCACAATTGTAAATTGTGTATGAATTCTGTTCTGGCTGCTGACGTTAACAGAAATTTTTCAAAATGACTGATATCTGGAATTATCTGAATACATAAAGCAGATGATAAATAATAACAGATGACACAATTGGAAGGATTACGTTCTGGGAATGTGGCAAAGGGATCTAAGATGGCTTGCCAATAAGCAATCATGATTCCCCTAGACAGCTGGGGCAGGGCCACAGAGAATTTCATCCTACTTGCATCATACAAGGATAAACTGAGTGGGTAACAACACTTGAAGAGATCTAGATACAGGGAAGGAGTTATCTGGCTGGACAAATGGCAAGAAAAAAACTCAGGGAACAAAGATTTGGGCTTAATATGAAATACACTTTTTATCCACCTGAATTTTCACCAGTGCAGTTCACAGAGATCTACTGAAAGATCTAAAATATTTCAGATAGAGTAGGGATGTGCACGAATAATCGATTAATCTATTAGTTGAAATAGTAAGCATAGTCCGTACCCTTTTTTTTTTTTTTTAAAGAATCAACTAATTTTTATCTAAAAATTTGACTAATTTTTATTTGACTAGCTCCAGA